>NC_142879.1:5457045-5760075 GCF_051225735.1 Oryctolagus cuniculus | reverse complement strand
CTATGGCATATTGGGTAAAGCTGCCACCTGTAGTTCCAACATCCCACTTGGATGCTGGTTAGAGTCCTGGCTGCTCTACTTCCGATCCAGCTCTCTGCTATGGCCTAGGAAAGCAGTAAAAGAGGGCCCAAGTGGTTGGGTCCCTGCACCTGCGTGTGGGAGACCTGGAAGAAGCTTCTGGCTCCTGGCTTCTGATCAGCTCATCTCCAGCTGTTGTGGTCATGTGGGAAGTGAACCAGCAAATAGGAGACCTCTCTGTCTCTCTCTCTATCTCTCTGTAACTTTGCCTTTCAAATAAATAAATCTTTTTTTAAAAAAGTGAATTCACCACAAAAGTTTGTTTTATTAAAACTTTGAATTTAATCTTTCTTAACGCTGACTTATATTTTATAATGCTTTTGAGGATAAGCTCCCTATAACAAACATTACCATAATAACTGGTATTAAGTCCAACTGTTTGTAAAGTTCTGTCAGAGTTGTCATTGCCATAAGTGGCTTCCAAATAAATTTACTGAGTGGAATATTTTGCCAAACTGATGCAAATAAGCTCACAGTAACTCATTTTTTAAAAGTGCATTTGTCACAATATTCTTAAGATAAAGTATTGTAAAAGAAAAACCCCATTTGACATTACTCAGGGAAAATACAGTAGCTTAAAGTCTAAATATGCTCAGAATAAGTACTAGTTACCCCGGACACTTGAAGAACAGTATTTTATTAGTATTGTTAAAATCATCACACAACACAGCATTTATGTATCTCCATTTGTCCCTGTGTTAGCTAGTGTTATCTTCTGTCTGGCCAGTGATAACTTGAACAAAGCTCTTGTAGAATCTTTGTGAGTTTCTTAGAACTGATCTAGTACATAAAGAACACTCAGTAGAGAATGCTGTTCTATTTCTTGTCATAGAATTCCAGTGGGAATTGGCCAAATACTTGGCTTACCCTTCTTCTGGCCACTAGTATTATCACAATGTAACTTTACTTCCAAGAGTCTCAGCACAAACTCTGGTGATACCAGTTTCTCATTTGCAAATAATTCAGTAGCTGAATGTATCACACAGAATTCAACATCAATAGACATCTCATGTGATTTGATATCTTGCAACTTTTGATAGTGGTGCAATTGACATGCGGACAGATCTCTGTTCAATTTATTTATTTCAACTCCTTTTGATACATATGATTTGGGTAAATAATATAGAAGTTCTGCTTTTCAGTTTTTAAAGAAACCCCTTACTGTTTTCCATAAAGAGTGTACTAATTAATCTACTTTCCTACTGATAGTATGCACGCATCTGTTTTATCACCTTCTCACCTGGTTCTCCTCCATCTTTTTGATATCTATCTTTATGCAGTCTCATACAAGTCTCTTATAAAGATATAAATATTCAGTCTTGATGGTTCCATGCTAATGACTCAAACAAATCCCATCACCTCTGGAAGGATTCAGCTCCACCCATCATAACTGAAGTAATTCTCCACACTCTTGGTACCAGAAACATAAGACTTTGGGGACCAAACCATTAGTGGGTGGATTTGGGGTGAAAACTTAGCATCCAAATTGATACCTAGGTCATTATGATTGTTCTCTCCCTCCCCCCACCCCAACTTTGGAAGGGAAATGAAGGTTGATAATTCCTATGTTTTAAAGATTTTATTTATTTATTTGAGAGGTGGAGTTACAGACATAGAGAGGTAGAGACAAGAGAGAGGTCTTCCATACATTGGATCACTCCCCAGATGGCCACACTGGCTGGAGCTGGGCTGATCCCTATCTAGGAGACAGAAGCTTCTTCCAGGTCTCCCATGTGGGCTCTGGAACCCAAGCACTTGGATCATCCTCAACTGCCTTCTCAAGCCATAAGCAGAGAGCTGCATCAGAAGAGGAGCAGCAGGACACAGACCAGTGCCCACATGGGATACTGGCACCACAGGTGGAGGCCTGGCCAACTACGCTAGAGCACTGGCCCTGGAAACTTCTATCATGTTAATCAAAAAGTAAATATATTTTAAAAAGTCATTTTAAACTTAATTTATTTCATTAATTCATTTAATGATAATAATGTTTTCAAATCTTTATTGTTATATTCTAATAAATGATGTTACGAGTCATGACTTCTTCCTTGCCACACTTTTTTGCTTCTAATTCAATGTTAGGAGTTTCCTAGGGGGCACACACCTTTCTATATTGACAGTGGAGTTAATTTTCTTTCTTTTATACACTGTTTAATATTTAATAACATCAATACAATGTTGTTCAATTCACAAAATTCAACGTGCTTGTATTGTCATAATTGATTGTTATAAGGGTTTTCATTTTGAAAACACAATAAATTTGTGATCTGTCAAATTACTTCTTTGTCCCTAGGCAATTTAGTCATTAACTTCTCATTTTCTATCATGAATTTTTTATACTTGGGCTTTCTTGTCAGAGAAGGTGAAAAGTAGCATTCACACATTTTCTTACAAGATTTCATATTTTATATTATTCATCTGACATTTAAGAAAACATCCACTTTGGATTACAAATGTAGAGCGGCAGCTATAAATTTAAAATTTTAGAAGGCACAGTAAGAAAATAATGTAATTGGAAAAGTATAAGGTAGGTAAGCATAAAGTGAATAAAAATCAATGGGAAGTGGGACTAAGAACAGCTATCATAGCTATGAGAAGAATGAAAATAAATGATGAATTAAACAAATGAAACAGCATCGGTGTTGTCAGTGTGCTAGGTTACTTAGCCATGATTAAAATGAATACAATTCCATAAAATCGATTTATCTTCCACTATTGTAGGTGTCTTAGCCTCTTATAGTTCTGGATATCAGGAAGTCCCAGGTGGGAACCTCTGGTTAGGGCCTCTTTGCTGCATCCTAACCTGGTGCTGGGCCTCACTGTTGAGACCAAGGAAGCTGGTTCAGATTTCCCTGGTTTAGAAAACCCCTAACCCTGGGGCTGGAGTTGCATATTCAAGGTTAAATGTCAGATACTTCAGGCCATTTCAATATATTAAAAATTGTGAGACACAGTTCCGGGGTCAGCTTCGCTTATCCACACCCTTGGAGCACAAGGTGCCTCAGATTTTACTTGTCTTTTTAACTACATCCTTTCTCTTTTCCTGCATGGAGACTTCAATGGCAGAAAATTTCCTAAGATCCAGTGGAAAATCATGTTTTAAACCTAGATGTCTGTGAGCTCTTCAAAATTACACTATAGCATTAACTTGCTGTGGACTCAATGACTCTTCTATCTTTAATATCCTGATTCTTCCTTCATCATATGTTAGGATTGCAAATGCTTAACCGTTGATAAAAATGTATACACACAATGTTGACACTTGACTCATTCCTCTCACGCTTGGAATAGGTCTGCTGTATCCCTGAATGCCAATTAATCTCTGCCAATTTTTAAAGCTAAACTTGGAGATTACTTCTACAGAATATTCCCATATAATTAGATAATTTTACTCTTTAAGCTCTTAATTACTGCATTTTTTCTTTTATAGTGGATGTTTATGTCTCATTTCAAGTCTTCATTGTGAGTTCCTTGAAAGTAGGTTGTGATATAAAATCTCACCTCATCACCATCAAGCCTAGCATCAGTAGTGGACCATGGATGAATGCTTTGTATCAATCACTCTCTACTGTCTTTGACAATGGGTATTTCTGTATATTTATTTTGGTATTTTCTTTTTGGCCTGGCTGATACTTCAGTATTAAAAGACTAGATTAATCTTGGTTCAGGATGGTCTATTTTGCTACCATACATTTTCACATCAGCTCTTATCTCTCCAGGTTCTGACTTCCAATTTTCAGGCTCAGTATGCGCCCTCTCAAGTGGTATGCACCTCCTCAAGTGGTAGGTGCACTTCTTGTATAAACAAATTAATGGAAGGCCTCATGTTCTGACTTCGAAATAAATGAATGAATTTTTGTGAGAGAGAAAGTTGTTATTATAGTGTCTAGAGGGAATTTATTTCATTTAATTACTTTTCTGAAATAAGCATCTTCCTAACAAGGATTGCTTTGCCGGTTCCTTTGCTTGTAATATCATTTAGCTTGCACGAGAAGGCTATGGAGCTTTTATTAATACTATTGACATTTATAAAATGGAAAAAAATGGGGCTGGTGCTGTGGCATAGTGGGCTAAGCCTTTGCCTATTGCGCTGGCATCCCATATGGGCGATGGTTTGTGTCCTGGCTGCTCCACTTCCAATCCAGCTCCCTGCTATGGCCTAGGAAAGCAGTGGATGATAGCCCAAGTGGTTGGGCCTCTGCACCCATATGGGAGACCTCAAAGAAGCTCTTGGCTCCTGGCTTTGGATTGGCTCATCTCTGGTGGTCATTTGGTGAGTGAACCAGCAGATGGAAGATCTTTCTCTTTGTCTCTCTCTCTCTCTAACTCCACGCTTCAAATACATAAATAAAAATCTTAAAATAAAATAAGAAAAATGAGCCTGAAGAGGTAAAGGGAGTAGATCAGAATTCTACCATTATAAACTACGTTTACAATAATCTGGCTTAAAATTTGGTTAACTTACACACAATTCTAGACAATTCAGAAGTGTGGGGACAGGGTCTGACAAGTTTTGTTTCTGTTATGAGAGTTACTGTTATTTTACTAAGAGATTAATTGGTTAAGTGAATTAAGGTTGCCAGATTAACACAGAAAAATTAAAATTCATATGTATGATACTAAGGGAGGGAGAATGGAGGGAAAATCTGAAAAAAGAGTAAAAGATGAAGCAGGAGTGTAATAAACAAAAGTAAGGCTATCACTGACAATTTAAAATCATTTGTAACCTTAGCTCAAATGATTCCATTTTTCCTAACCACTGACTTGGAGATTAATCAGGTTTACGTGTAACACAATTGCTAATAATCCTTCTTGAAAATTCCAGAAACTGGTCTTGGGAGCCCCAGCTGATGTAAACGGGCTCCAGTTATAACGGTTGGAGGATAGGATGTGAGAATGGTTGCAGCTCCACCCAGCATGCAGTGGGCACTGTCCTTAGCTCTCTTTACCTCCCACTTCTCCTTTCAAAGGTGTCCTTCTAAGCTGAGAACTCGAGATGTTTGTGATGACTCACAGCATCTTGAACAAATGTGGTTTCTTTGCCGTCAAGTCTTGTCTCCTGAGTGATGACTTTAGTAACACATCCACGTACAGACACAGAAATAGCATTATTTTCTAAGTCCTCCAGTAGCTGCAAATAGTTAATAAATTGTGAACCTGAAAAGACTCAACTTGGTGACAAACACCCCTCCCAGCTTCCTCTCAGATGTCTCACCATGATTAATTATTTTTCAAGCTGATTTTTTTCTTTGTTACACCACAGTTCCATTCTGAATCATAATTGGAGTCGTTCCAACTTTTCCCTATGGCAGGAGCTAGGAGTATACTTATTTATATATTTTGCAAAAGCTTAGATCTCAACTTGAAGCCTTAGAGTGAGTAATTTTACGAACTTTTAGGTTAACAACAGATGTGTTAAGCAATTTTCAATATAATCACATCAAGATCATTTACTTTATATCTTCTGAAAATTGCTAGTAGATTCTGTGGCTTTTTTTTCCTTTGGCTAAGTTCAAAATTAAGTATGCTTTTGTTCTAAAATATGCCACTTTGAAATCCTGCTAACATGGATCATTTAAAATCTTAAGTGATCATTTAGATTATAGAAAATTCTTTTAAAAATAGTCTTTAATTTATTAGGATTCATTCATATTTTTCTCAACTTCTCAACATATCTGTTTGAAAATAATCTTATAAAATCAACATTTCTTCTTGCAAATAGAGCATAGATTTTCTTATCTTTTTTTCCTTCTGGAAAAATTAACTTAGATTTATAATGAAACAATATGATAATACTTCAAAAGTTTCATGGAAAAGTAGAATAAAAGATGAACTTATTTGGTTAAGATACTGAAACTCATGCTGTTTTTCATGATATGCATTTTCTATGAACGTTTTGGAGACCTATGATAGGTTATCTATTTATTTACTGTATATACTTAGATATTCAATTATCATAGACATGCTCCTCGAAAAATTAAAAATTCAGAGCTTTGAATGAAAAAGTCCTGTGATTTTGTGAATCAAAGAACAGCAAATATGTGTCAATGTATCAGGATTGCAATTTTCCTGGATCAGTTATTGTACAACTCTATTGAGCTGCTTTTATATCCCAGAACTACAATTATTTAATTAATTGATTCAAATAGTTCCATATCAATCAATGGTGTGGTCTTTAAGTTACAATAATTCTTTATTGCATTCATTGTATCAAAGTAGATTATTTTAGGTTTCACATATATTAATTTTGGATTTAAATTTACCCAATGTATTTTGCAATCAAGCAAAATAAAGCTAAGAGTCAAGAGAATCTGTGGAAAATTTACATTTCCTGTCCCTCCATTCTCTTTCCATTGTTGGTAGAGCTGAGCATTACAGTGCCCTTCTTGAGCCTCATAAAATAGAAAAATTACACAGGTGCCAGGCCACTGCTTATGGGGTGACATAGAGACAATGCACTGAGGGCAAGCACCCATGGAGAGGCCGCCTGCACTGAGGTGGTGTGCTCATCCTAACTTGAAGAAGCTGCATCTCCTGCAACGGCAGCGAGGAAGTGTGGTTCCATAAAATAACAAGAGAACAGACATGCGCAGGAGCAACCTCCTGATGCAGACATGGAAAACCATGAGTGACGGATGCTGGTTGGTTTACAAACTGGCCAAAGAAGAAAGCCATTAGGGAATGTCTTAAACTCCCCTAATCCATAAAATGCTGCTGTTTTACTCCTGCAGACAGCCATTGTGGCTCCTTTTTCTGTGTGTTTTATGGCAGGGGATCCTTTTATGGTACCACATATATTCAACTCCAGTTTCTTCAAAGATTTGTTTTTCTAGTTCTTTGTTCTCTGAAAATACTGCAACTCATAATGATAACCAGCATTTCTAAAACAACATACCCTCTGTATTGTGATGTCTTTAAGAAAAATGAAAAATACATTTTCTGTTCACTATGAAGCATCAGTGTGAAGTTTCAAATAAGGCAATGAGCTTGATATTTTAATGTATTATTGTTTATTTACTCAAAAATTTGCATTATCTATTTTTTAGTGTATTTTCCTCTTTTGCTTCCGAATGAGTTTGTGCAAGATCCTCTCTGTAATAAAGGAGCTACTGCAAACATGACCTTGGTGAACATGTGCTTGTGTTCAGGCATATTGGTCCATCCCTCAAACCTTTTTCATGAGTTTATTCATGAATTTAATGACAAAATCAATCTCTGAACAGAAGTGACTAGGTGTATGAGTTAAAATTCTTGCCATCAGTGTTTCTGTGACTTTCGCTCTGACAGCAGTTTTTGCTCTAAATATTAACAGGGTTGAAGACATTCGTTCAACTGTTTTTGTTCTCTTAATCAATGATAAAATTGAAATACCATCAATATTCCTCTTCCAAAACGTAATGGTAAGATAATCAGATAAAGCCAGTGCAAATTTTGCTAAGCATCACTTCCCTTACCAAGTATTGATCATCAGCTCCATTGGTTGAAGTTATCTTAGAAAATCCAATTTATTTTATCTGTCTCATAACAATCTAGGTCTTTTATCGTATCTGAATGGGTATTGGACATCTGTTGGGCTTCAGCTCCTGTTTTCAAAACAACTGTTTATTCCATCCATTGCTATGGTAACCAGATGTGTGCTAACAGCATCTTAGAGATGGTTAACATATTTCTGTGTGTTTCCTGAAACTTTTCTTCCAACAACATACAGAATGGTCTATCAAGTACTTGCATATTTTGATACATGCACAAACCTGGAAATGTGAACTGGTTAACAGCCTCTGTAGTAAATTTTATAGGGTTGGTGATTGGGATCTTCTGTGTACATATTTTCTATTTCTCAGGGGAAACTCAAAATGTATCCAACATACCTATTCAATGAGTCTCTCACTGGATTTTCACTTGCTCCTAGTGGTGCCAAGCTTTATAACAGTGGTACTGTCAGACAAAGGGAAACAGGAATTTAAAAGGCCTTGGATTTGACTGGGTTTATTGATGGCCCTACACAGAATACATATGCACATGCATGTGAACATGAATTAATATGTATGCATATAGGCATCGATGCATTTTAATGTATATATATATATACATTTGTCCCATAAGGTAGGGGAAATCATTATTAGTACTTCACTTTTGGAAGTCAAAATAGAGGTTCTCCCAAAAACATATGTAACTGTAATTTTAAGCACCATTTTGATTTTTTAGTACTAGATACAATTCACCTTATTTCAGAGTTCCCATAAATTATACGGTTCCTTTATTAAGTAAATAATTACTCAGCTTGGTGACTGATTTTGAATGTATTGATAAGTATAACATAGAGTAATATAGCATAAATGTATAGTAATTGAACTACACATACTGCTATAAAATGGTTAGGCAATTCTATCTCAGATAACATTTATTACATTAAAAAGAACCCTCAGTGGGGTTAGCCTTATGGCATAGTACAATGTTGGCATCCCACGTAGGTGCCAGTTTATGTCCAAGCTGCTCCAGTTCCAACACAGTTCCCTGGTAATGGCCTGGGAAATGCACAAGAAGCTGGCCCAAGTGTCGGGGCCTCTGTCATCCATGTGGGAGACTTGGCAGAAGCTCCTTGTTCCACACTCTGTCCTGTCTCATCCTTGACCATTGGGGCCATCTGGGGAGTAACCCAGTGGGTGGGAGACTTCTCTCTCACTTTCTCTCTCTCCCTCTGAATGTGTGTGTGTGTGTATGTGTGTGTGTGTCTCTCCCTCTCTGTAATTCTTTCAAATAAATAAGTAAATATTTTGGGAAAAAAAACCCTCACCACAAAGTTCCAGAAATCAAGGCCCTATGGAATTGGCAAAAGGATAACAAATGAATGCAACAGAATAGAGAACCCATAGGTGGATCAAGAAAATACAATGGTGAAAAGATGGTGAGAGAATGAGTGAACAGTCACATACAAAGTAAGTCTAGACATAGATCATATTCTGTCACAAAAGTTAAACCAAAATTGATCACAAAACTGAAAATGAATTGCAAAATTGCAAAACTCCTAGAATGTAACACAAGTGAACTCTACACAATCTTCAATTTGTCAATTAATTCTAGAAACAATGTCAAAGATGTATTTATGATTAAAGTCACCGGTAAGCTAGACTTAAAACATTTAAAGCTGAGGCCTGAGAAAGATACTATCAAAAATTAGAAGGTAGGGTAGGTATTTGGCAAAGCAGTCAAATTGCTGCACGGGACACATTTATCCCATGTCAGAAGGCCTGGGTTTAGATTCTGGCTGTGACTTTAGATACCAGTTTCCTACTATTACATACCTCGGTAGGCAGCAGGTAGCAACTCAAATAATTGGGTCCCTGCAACTCCCAAGAGAGATGCAGGTTGAGTTCCGACCTTTCTGACTAGAGCCTGGTCCAGCCCTGCTATTGTGGCATTTGAGGAGAGAACAAGCAGAATCAATATTCCTCTTCTCTCTCCCTTTCTCTCTATCTCTCTCTGTTTAATTAAAAATACTAAAAATAAATGATACCAATATTGCTACAAATATGGTTTTGTCATACCTTGTTTATATATTTGTCAAGCAAATTAAGAATGATATACCACTATAGATGCAATGATCTGTATAAATAAAATTGATATATTTTCATGTGATTGTTATTTATAGTCCTTGTCTGTATCCCTGCTGGACTATGGTCTGTTTACTTTCCAATTGTTGAACTCTTTATTTAGGGGGCATTAACTCTGAGTATAATGTAAATTGAAATATGTTGTCTCAAAAATGAATGAAAAAATAAAGAAATGAGAAGACAAGACATAGATTAAGAAAATATTTTCAAAGGGTGCATCTGATAAAATACAGTATTTTCAATAAATGTATTGAAAACTTGTAAAGCTAAATAATAAAAATGAGTGAAAGATCTCATCAGATACCCAACCAAAGACCACACAAATGGTATGTAAATATATGAAAATATATTTAACATCATTGTCACTAGGAAATCGCAAATTAAAATAACAACAATGATGCATTTTTACACACCTATTATCATGGTTAAAAATCAATAACACTATCAAATACTGGCCTAGATGTAAAACAAGATGAAGCTATCATTCATTGTTGGTGGAATGAAATATGTTAGGGACATTGTATAAAACAGTGTGGCCATTTCTTACAAAACAAGCAGAATCCCATCATCCTAAAATATGTATGTCTTTGCAAGGTGCACTCTGTCCTACCATCACATTTATATTGAAGACATCTCTGATCATTTTGACACAGATTTGAAACTTTGGGAAGGAAGGAAGGAAGGAAGGAAGGAAGGAAGGAAGGAAGGAAGGAAGGAAGGAAAAGAAAGACAAAGAGAGAGAGAGAAAGAAACTTAGCTCATGGTTGGGGACCTATGCCATGAGCCTATTTTCACCCGTATGACCATCCGATACTTCACAGAGAAGAGGATAGAACTTAATGATTCATTAACATTTAAGCTGCTCTTTTTTTCTCCATCTACTTATTGTGATTTAATCAACCCCCATTGACTTGTATGATTATGTAAAGGATGTTGATGGCTAAAATCTACCTAAGTGCATCAGGTTGGTTTCCGTACTCCTTAGGAAGTATAGATCTTGTGATTGCTACCCTGGTGTAGTGGATGCCCTATAAAATGACTCACACAGACCCAAGCCTCCTGTTCTCCCTAGTCTTAAACAACTGTCTCTTTGAGTGTACTCTGGATTCAGCAACTTGATTTTAATGTAGAAAATACGGCGAATTCAGTGACATTTCACTTTCGAGATTAAGTGTGAGAGCACTCCAGCTTTCTGTAGCTTGACCCCTCCACACCTACATGTCCAGGGGAAGCAAGTGACCTTGCTGTGGATAACACAGCAGAAAGATGAGCATGGAGTAAAACCGAGCCCTCTATCAAAGCCCAAGGAGGGAGTAACCTGAGACCTGTCACCAGCCACTTCAGCGAAATCCCATTGGTTTCTCCCATGGGCAAGCCCTAAGAGGATGGCTGGCCCAGGTGATGCCCAGACTGCAATCCTAGAGACAGCCCTGAATTGGAGGCACTCTGCACTGTCTGAACTCCCAACCCTCAGAAACTGCGAGATAATGAAGACACCTTGCTTTAAACCACTAACTTTTGAGGTGATTTGCTACCCAGAAATAGTTAGTTAAAGTACACAACAGGTGTTCTGGTATTCTTTAGAAACAATGTGTAAAAAACTACAAAGTGGCACTTTATACCAGAAAAATACAAAACATGCAATAATAGACTTGTGTGACAAATTCAAATAAAATTAAATGCTAGTTTTAAAATGATCATGTGTGACATGATAGTCAAGTGTTCTACCATGAAGTGAAATAAAAGTAGGATTACAGCATACAAAGCTAGCATCTCTATCTGACTAATACAATATCTACAAAATCCTAGAAAAATACAAAGCTAACTACTAAAATGCAGAAATTGTTGCATCAATATATTATCTCCGCTAGGATATAATTTATAGTAACAAATATTCCTTCCTTCAGAGAGAGGTGAGGGGGGGAAGGAATACAATAAAAAGAGAAGCTAATAGATACTTTACATTGGCCAGCGCCGTGGCTCACTAGGCTAATCCTCTGCCTGCGGCGCTGGCACTCTGCTATCTAGTCCTGGCTGGGGCGCCGGATTCTGTCCCTGTTGCTCCTCTTACAGTCCAGCTCTCTGCTGTGGCCCGGGAAGGCAGTGGAGGATGGTCCAAGTGCTTGGGCCCTGCACCTGCATGGGAGACCAGGATAAGTACCTGGCTCCTGGCTTTGGATCAGCGCGGTGCACCAACTGCAGCGCGCAGGCCGTAGCGGCCATTTGGGGGGTGAACCAATGGAAGGAAGACCTTTCTCTGTGTGTCTCTCTTTCTGTCTAACTCTGCCTGTCAAACTCTGCCTGTCAAAAAAAATTAATAAATACTTTACATTTAGCATCAAAATGCTAAAAAACCCTTGAAAGTGTTGAATCAGCATCCCAAAGACTCTAAAACTGCTGTTACTCATGGTGGGGGGGGCATAAAATATCCCTTTCCTTGTTATAGGTTCTTAAAATCCAGGGACACACAAAGAAGTATAATTATTGCTTAATCCATAATGCACGTAATACTTTTGGAATGATTAAAATTGAGGGATAAAAGAGAGTACATTTTTTTCACATGGAGCCTCTGGAGCCATCTATTATTTGTATTGGGTTTATCTATCACACTAGCACATAATTTGGGGAAAAAATAATGAATTAACAAACACATACTCACTAAAATTTAGACTCTTTCCATCCATTTCTTTCAAATTGACAGAAAAAGAAACAGGCACACTGAGAGAGATAGAGAACACTCCAATATTCTAGTTCACTCCTTAAATGCCTACAACACCTGGTTTGGGGCCAGGCTGGACCAAGGAAGAATAACTCAGTCCAGGTTTCCCACCTCATAGGTGACAGGGACCCCAATACTTGGGTCATTATCTGCTTCTTCCTAATATGTGCTTCTGCGGGAAGCCAGAATCAAGAGCAGAGCTGGGCCTTGAAACCAGGCACTGTGATGTGGGATGCAATTATCCCAAGCGACAGCTGAACTGCTGAGCCAAATGCCCATCCCAATGTTGTTTTATATTTGATTGCATTAAATTTTAATTGTTTACACAATTGCTAGTATATTTAAAATTTTAAATGAGGTTCATTTCAGCACAATCTTAATACATTGTGGAGTAGAAGACAATATGCTGACAAACTTCCATAGGCTAACAACTCACTGACTGATCACACAGTTTGTTTCACGACATTAATATTCACAAAGGAGATAATCTATGTTGTTATCTGTTAGACAACATCATCCCAAATGTTTGTCCTGGTAGTGTCTTTTATAAATATTCTAACAGTTACATATTTATATCAGAGTGAAAAATATGTGGATCTAAACAAACTAACAATTACCTTGAGAAACAATCTAGAATCTAATTTATAATTACAAATAAATTGTTATCACAACTTCTCTATCCTGTGTATCTTCTTAACTGGCACACCTACCACCAATACCTACTATGTTGGTCTCCACATAATGAACAGTGGATGCTTATAGACCAGTCCATCCTAAGATGTTTTTATTTAAAAAAAATTACATTTTGGCTGGCACCATGGCTCACTTGGCTAATCCTCTGCCTGTAGCACCAGCACCCCGGTTCTAGTCCCAGTAGGGGCTCTGGATTCTGTCCCAGCTGCTCCTCTTCCAGGCCAGCTCTCTGCTGTGGCATGGGAGGGCAGTGGAGGATGGCCCAAGTGCTTGGGTCCCTGCACCTGCATGGGAGACCTGGAGGAGGCACCTGGCTCCTGGCTTCGGATCGGTGTAGCACAGGCCGTGGCGGCCATTAGGGGAGTGAACCAGCAGAAGGAAGACCTTTCTCCTTGTCTCTCTCTCACTGTCTATAACTCTACCTGTCAAATAAAAAAAAATCAGATAATAGAGTAACTTGAATTTTAAAAAAATTGCATTTTTTCTTGGAAATTATTGCCACAAGGGTGCTGGGAAAAACATAGCCTTAATCAAAGGAAATATTTTATAAGTACACACACCGAAATATAGATATTCAATTCGATGTTTTGGCTCTAAATAAGATTTTATTTCCTAATCTAATTTGGCATTCTATTTCAGTAGGAATTTTCAAGATAACATTTCAAGTCTTTATCTACTTAGTCTACCAAGCTCAATCTTATCTTTATAAAAAAAGAATCAGATCTATTCAAGCACATCCAAATCGGATGGAGCAGAATCATCTTTTCATTTTGCTTCTGTGTGCATGACAGCAGCATTCGGGGGGACCTAGTAATTCCACTCATGCAGTTCATCCATTTGTGATCTGAGGCTAAAGTCATAATCAGGGAATACTTTGACACAGCTGATCTGGCTGAAATTCAGAGACAGCTCCAAAGTCAACCTGCAGAGAACATCTTAATTTTATTTCTTTTGTGTATTCACTTACCATTCTTTCCCTTTTTATTTAAGGAAAAACTCAATTTAATAGCTTGATTTTCAATGCATGTCTTGACACTGGCACTACCTTGAATAATATATACTAGTATTCTTAAATACATCTATTCCATCTTTTGAAGAGTTATGAATATTTGCAAATGTGATTGAATCGACTTACATTATTTAAGTGTCTAATTGGGGCATATTTATGATCTGTACTGTCCATTTGCTAATTTTCTTTTGGGGCTCTTCTCCATTTTGCACAACATTGCTGATGACACAACTTGGCTCTAAGGGATCAATTTTTCCTCTGACTATTCAGACACAGGAGAGTAATATTCACCTACACTTGTTTGACCGAGCAGAGACCATCAGTCCCACTATTTTATATCCCCTGAAAGTAACACAAGTGCATGAGTAAGAAATGGAAACCATTCGTCATGATGCAAGTAAACTGAGTAGATTATATTTTTACAAACTCCCCTGCTCTATTTCCTATTCCCAGGACAGTAAGAATTTCCTATATAATCGCAAAACAAAATCTCAAAACTTACCTAGCTGTAGTCTCTCAATATACTTCATTGATACTCTGGATCACAACTTGATAAAACAATGACAAAAGCAAAAGGGCACCTAAAGTGTGGTGAGTTTTAGAAAAAAATATATATATTTATTTATAAATATTTATTTACTTATTCGAAAGCCAGAGTTACACAGAGAGAGAAGGAGATGCAGAGAGAGAGGAGAGAAGTCATCAATCAGCTGGTTCACTCCCCATTTGGCCTCAACGGCCAGAGCTGCCCAATCTGAAGCCAGGAGCCAGGAGCTTCCTCCAGTTCTCCCACTTGGGGATGCAGGAGCCCAAGGACTTGGGCCATCCTCTACTGCTTTCCCAGGCCATAACAGAGAGCGGGATCAGAAGTGGGGCAACTGGGACTCAAACTGGCACCCACATGGAATGCTGGCACTGCAGACGGTGGCTTCACCTGCTATGCCATAGCGCTGACCCCAGGAATATATTTTATAAACATATTATTAGGATGATCATCAATTTGACAATACTATAAAAGGGGAATAATTCCATATGTCATGAAAATTGCTGAAAATGAAAAAGATGGATTTAAAACTACTACTATTTGAAATATAAGTTATAAATAGGATAAATAGAGTAACTGTAAATTAAAGGAAAGAGTGAAATCATGAAGGTGACAGAATATTAGACCCTAGTCCTCCTCCACCAGTAGAAACACGGATTTTGGACTCCATTCAGACCAGGATACTTTGAATGGCACATTGCAGATAGCAAAACCCACATTTTCATGCTATCCATTTCAATGCTTCCCAAAGGGAACACATTCTGGTGTTGAGAGAGGCTCCCTCTGCCAGTCTTCCTCCTGTGGAAGATGATGGTGACGTACCAGCAGGCGTTTCCTAGCCTTTCAGTGCACATTTGGGGACAGCTACTTTCAAATCCCACTCAGAAATCTGAAAGTTAGGAGCAAGGTTAATTGTCAGGAATGCACAGCTCCAGGGCCTGGTTCTGAACAGCAGGCCAGGATCCTGCTAACAATCCACCCACTCATCCTGCAGGATGGTTACCAGCAGGCACTGGCAACCAGGAAACAGGAAACCCTGGCACATCAGCGTTCCTACACGGGGGACAGGGCTACAGCCCTGTAGTCCCATGACCTTCCACACACAGCTCATGATATCAACAGCACGGACAGGTCTTCACAACCAGCTCAACCGGATATTTAGAGAGAAATGTGGACAGTCTTGAACACTTCAGGCCATTATCTTAGAAAAAGCAAACAGGAGGCTTTTGACACCAGTGAGGCACTGTGTGGTTGAAAAAAGACAAAAAAAAAAAATCCTAAGACTTTCTCTCTAACAGGAAACAAAACTATATCAGGGACACCCATAGGAAAATTCTGAGAGAAGTCTAGAATAACTACATTGGTCAACATTTTTATCCCTGAACCACTCAGTAGAGATAGGAGTTGACAGCTTCTTTAAATAAGAAGAGGCTAATGCAATGCTTCTGATAATAGAAAAATTTTGGAAACAAAGTACTACTAAAAGCAGAGTAACACTAAAAAAACAATGAAAAGTTTGAAAAAACACCAGAGATTGTGGGACGTCATTAAGCAAATTAGTCCGTAGATAATGATCATAGCAGTGGCAGCAGGAAAGAGAAAGCTGCAGAAATCTTATTTAAATAGATAATACCAACAAATTCACAATTATGAAGAGGGAAATGAAAACCAGATCTCTGAAGCACAAAGAATCTCAAGATAAGTTGATCATTACAAAGACATCACAGAAATAGTTCACTTGTCAAAGACAAGGAAAGAATTCTGCAAGCCACAAATGAGGCTCATCACATACCAGGGGTTACTTGCTACAGGTACTTTTGTTAGCAGACATATTGCAGGCTATGAGAAATAAGATTTGTTAAAAATACTGGTAGAAAAAAACTGCCAACCAAGAATACTATACAAGGTGAACTGTATTTCAAATGAAAGATAAAATCTTCCCACATTAGAACCTGTATAAGTTCATCACCACTATTACTCTACCTTCCTAGAAATGCTTTAAAGAATTCTTCTAGTTGAAACAAAATGATGTGAATTAGCAAAATAAAAACACATCAAGTTATAAATATCACTGATGAAAACACAGTAAATAGTCAACATGGACACAAATACTATCAACAAAATATTGGCAAACCAAAACCAAATATTACATCAAAATGATTACAAGTCACAATCAAGTGGTATTTAGACCAGAGATACAAAAGAGGTTTAACATTTGCAAATCAAAATGTAATTAAATATCTCAACAGAATGAAGAACAAAAACCAGTTGAATCTATTTTGTTGCAAACGGTAGAATTTATTCATTCTCTTTTATAGCTAAATAACATTCCATTGTGTATATATACCACATTTTCTTTTTCCATTCATCTGATGACGGACACCTTGGTTGACTCCAAATGTTAGCTATTGTGAACAGTACTGCTATAAACATGGTGGTGCAGGCATGTCTTTGATACATTGTGTTCAAGTCTGTTGGGTATACACCCAGTAGTGGGATTGCTGGATCATATGGCAAGATATCATATTAAGTGAAATAAGCCAAATCCAGAAAGACAAATACCACATGTTCCCACTTATATGTGGGAGCTAAAATTTAAAAAAGAAAGAACAAAAGAAAGAATTGTATATTGACATAAAAGTAATACATGAAGCAATGAAATTATTAGTATGGGGCAAATTTTCAAGGAATTGGTGTAGGCAATTATTTTTTTTAAAAAACACCAAAACAGCAGACAACAAAAGCAAAACCAGACTAATGGGATTATATCAAATCCAGAACCTACTGCTTAGAAAAAGAAATAAACAGTATATTGAAAAGACTTATGACAAAAAAGGAGAAAATATTTGAAAGCTATTTATTTAACAAAGGAATGATATCCAGAATACATAAGGGATTCAAAGACCTCAACCTCAACAACAAAATCCCAATTCAGTAACAGGCAAAGGACTTGAAAAGAGTTATCAAAATGGCCAACAAGTATATGAAGAATGGCAGTATCACTAGATATCAGAGCAATGCAGCTATAACAAACCATGATGAGATGTTCTTTTAGTCTCATTAGAATAACTGTTATGAAAAAGAAAGTAGCAGTGCAATGAGGATGTACTGGAAGGGGAACACTTACACATCGTTGGTGAAAATGTAGATTAGTGCACCACCATGGAAAACAGCATGGAGATTCATCTAAAAACTAGAAAAAGAAATACCTTACTGTGGGGAGCAACTCGGACTAGACTAAGTTACTGGAATTAAGACTTATTCTATGCATCTGCTCTCCCACAATATGGCGCTG
Organism: Oryctolagus cuniculus; assembly: GCF_051225735.1. NCBI lineage: Eukaryota > Metazoa > Chordata > Mammalia > Lagomorpha > Leporidae > Oryctolagus > Oryctolagus cuniculus. The sequence continues at coordinate 5,742,126 of NC_142879.1, read as the reverse complement.
GGAGAGGAGGAAACAACTTCTACACAGCTGCCTCCAGTTCGACCAGTAACCTGCAGGAGCTGATCCTGCTCCTGATTGGAGGAGAGCAGCGTGCTCGGCGTGTGGGTAGCAGAGTTGGGATTGGTGGAAGAGGACTATAAAGGAGGAGAGAGACAACATGCACCAGGAACATCTAAAGGGAACATCCGGATAACATCTGAGCAGCCCCCGAGAGAGCCGGCCGGCGGTGTGCCGCTCCCCCGCGGAAGTGGGGAAAGTGGCAGGGGGAGCCACCCTTCCACGGAGGTGGAAGGGTCGGCAGCCAACCCGGGAAGGACCAGCAGTAAACCCGGGAAGGGCCGAGCAGACAAAAGAACAGCGCAGGGTCTTGTGTCGTTCCTCGATGAAGAGGGGGAGCGACACCTTACGATCCAGTAACCACACTACTTGGTGTGTATCCAAAGGACATGAAATCATTGTATGAAAGAGATTTGCTCCATGATAGTTATTGCAACACTGTTTACAATAGCCAAGATATGGAATCAACCAAAGTGTGAGTCATCAGATGAGTGAACAAATCAATTGCAGTGTATATTCACAACGTAGTACTATTCAGCCACAAGAAAGAAAAAAATTCTCTCATGGGCAGCAAAATAGAATTAGAAGACTTCATGTTAAGTGGAATAAGCCATATACAGAAAGACAAACGCCCTCTCCCATGATGAAATTTCTGGGAATAGCCTTTGCAATGGGAAGCAGAGTCTCTTGGAGGTCTTGGTACACTGATATTCATAGCAATGTTGTACCAAAAGCAAAGCTACAGAAACCCAAAACTTCTGCTGACAGATTAACAAAAACATGAGTATTGAAATATTATTCAACCCAAAAACTGATTCTGCCATTTGTGATCACATAAATGGGTTTGGGATAAGTTTTGTTATGTGATGCAAACACAGAAAATGTAAGTATATCAAATAATTTCTTAGGATTAATTATGTGAAATGTGAAGATCTAAGTTGGATTTTTATGATAGGCACTTCTATTAAGGTTACCAAAAAGAAAAAAGTTCTTAGTGATGTGATTTGCAAATCATTCATATTACACACCACTCCATGTGACTTGCGAATGCTACAGAAAATAAAAACATGCTCATCTTATAATTTAACTTAAAAATTAAGTATTTAATTTTAGATCTAGAATGTCTTAAATACCATGACAAAGGCTGTATATGACAAACCCAAGGCCAATTTCATATTGAATTTGGTAAAGCTTAAAAGAAATGCATGTAAAATACTAGAATTTCCCAGGCAGTGGGAAATATGTATCTTGCAAATTGCATTGAGCCAGAAAACAATTTTCAAACCATTCCATTATATCAAACTTGGCTTGCTCAGCAGTGAGCTTCTCCCACAAAAATTGATTGTGTGATGGCAGCTGGTTATGAATTATAAAAAAGGGAAAACAGGTGTTCCTTTATAGCAGTAACTAATAGCTTATTTTTAAAACATCATTTCTGGGAGGTTTTGAGATTCGTAGTTTTGTGAAAATCTACAGGAGCACAGAATATCCGTCTTTGAAACACCACTAGTTCTATAGTATGTCTCCCTCCAGAATAATTCTGTTCTTCGTTATATAAAAACAAATGTAAACGAGTAACATCATCTTTTAAAATGAATTCTCTGAGATTGCTTAAGTATAGGAAACACTATTCTATAAATAGTAAAACGCATTTTTCATTTTGTGTCCTTTACTCTGTCAGCATCTAGTTTGATATAGATTTAAGTATATCTGAAAAATTCTGACAATTTTACATATTGAATTATGCATAATTACCTGGATTTAAATATATGAAAGCCACCAATGATGCTAATTAATATTTTATCTAGCTACTTGTGGTTGCTGTACATACCTATTGGCATCAGGAAATACTAGCTGGCTTAAAGAGTAGAGATGTTTGTGTGCAACTTACAACACATACACTTCTGTTAAAACAAGCAAACAATCAAATGAAGAAACTAAGTGAAAAACATTAAAGAGACCATTCACCAAAGACGTTATCAAGTATGAACAATATACATTTTTAATATTTATTTAAAGATTTATTTATTTATTTGAAAGTCACAGTTGCACAAAGGCAGCGAGAGACAGAGAGAAAGAGAGATGGAAAGAGAGAGGGAGATATCTTCCAATTGTTTCACTCCCCAGATAGCCACAATGGTCAGGCCTGGGCCAAGAAAACCCAGGAGCCAGGAGCTTCATCTGGGTCTCCCACATGGGTGCAGGGGCTCAAGCACTTGGGCCATCATCCACTGCTTCTCCCAGGCCATTAGCAGGAAACTGGATCAGAAGTGGAGCAGCAGGGACAAAAACTGACAAACATATGAAATGTCACATCACAGGCAACAGCTTTAAAGGCATGCTACAATGCCAGCCCTTACATTTTAAATCTTTTAATAATCAAAGAACATATAGATTAAATGCAGCACGTGAGAATCATTTTTGTACTAAACACACATCTAACAGTTATGAAAAGACAATCCAAACTACTGACCAGGACATGGAGAAAAATCACATATTTGAAGTGGGAATTTAAAATAGTATGACTGCCTTACCAATTAGTTTGCAGTTTTCATCAAGGTGTAAATAGACATAAACTGTAAATAATATAGATATGAAGTATACACTTACATATACACTTACATATTTGTGCATGAAGAAATGCAAATATGAACCACTGAAGACCATATACACAAATGCTCATTCTAGCTTTCTTTACAAAGCTGAAACATATATAAATAGTGTTCCAACAAATGACACTGAAATAAAAAGACTCATTAGGAATTAACTTCAAACATACCAACAAATTGGGGAATCTAGAAGAAATAGATTTCTGGACACATAGAATTTAACAAAATGAGGCAAGAAGACATAAAAAAACTAAATAGACCAATAGCCAAGATGGAGATTGAATGAGTAATAAACACCCTACCAACAAAGAAAACCCAGGACCAGATGGCTACACTGCTGAATTCTACTAAACATTTAAAGAAGAATTAATCCCAATTATTCTTAAACCATTCTTAAACCATTTGGAGGGAATCCTCCAAATCTTCTGTGAGGCCAGCACTGCCTTAATTCCAAAACTGGTAAAAGATACAGCAATGAAAGAGGATTAGAGACCAGTAGTCTTGATGAATATAGATGCAAAAATCCCCAAGAAAATTCTATCTAATTGAATTCAGTGACACATCAGAAAGATCATTCACCTGGACAAATTGTGATTTATCCCTGGTATGCAGGGATGGTTCAACATAGGCAAATCAATAAATGTGTTGAATCATATTAACAAATTGAATAATAAAAACCACATGACTATCATAATACATTCAGATAAAGCATTTGATAAAATACAACATACTTTCACAGTAAAAACCTTACGCAAATTGAGTATAGGAGGAACATACCTCATCACAATCAATGCAACTTATGACAAACCCACAGCCAACATCTTTTTGCATGACGAAAAGCTTATGGCATTTCAAATAAATCTAGAACCAGACAAGATGTGCATTGTTACCATTACTTTCTAATATGGTTCTGGGAGTTTTAGCCAGAACCACCAGGCGAGAAAAAGAAATCAATGGGAAATCAAGAGTAAGCCACGTTATCCCTGTTTTCAGATGATATGATCCTATACATAGGGGACCCAAAAGACTCCACTGAGAGACTACTAGGACTAATAGGAGAGTTAGGTAAAGTTGCAGGATTTAAAATCAGCACACAAAAATCAATAGCTTTTGTATACACAAACAACACCACCGCTGAGAAAGAACTTGCAAGATGAGTCTCAATCACACTAACTACAAAAACAAGATCTTGTGATAAATTTAACCAGGACATGAACGATCTCTCCAAAGAAAATTACAAAACTTAAAGGGAAGAAATAGAAGAAATGAACAAAAGAAAAAAAATCTTCCATGTTTGTGAATTGGAAGAATTAGTATTATCAAATACCTATACTATCCAAGGCGATTGCAGATTCAATTTAATCCCAATCAAAATACCTGGGACAGTCTTCTCAGATCAAAAGAAAAAATGGTCTTAAAATTCATATGGAATCACAACAGACCCTGAAGAGCTAAAGCACTGAATATAGAAAAATTGTATAAAATGGAGGAATCATAACACTAGATTCCAAGAGTTATTACGGAGTATTTATAATCAAAACTGGCACAAAAATTGACATGTGGACCAATAGAATAGAATAGAAACCCCAGAAATTAATTTATGCTTTCATCTATAATCAACTAATCTTTGACAAACTAAAATCACCTCACTGGAGAAATGACGATCTCTTTAACAAATGGGAAAATTGGGCTTTTACATGGAGAAGTGTGAAACAAGACCCCTACACAAAAATGAACTCATGATGGGATGGATCAAGGATCTAAACCTAAGACCTGAAACCATCAAATTGTTAGAGGAAAACATAGGGGAAATGCTGCAGGATATTGACATAGATATTTCTTCGACTAGACCTGAGAGACACGGGAATAAAAATAAAATGGGATTTCATAAAGCTAAGATGTTTCTACTCAGCAAAGGAAGCACCCAACAAAGTGACGAGGCAACCAACAGAATAAGAGAAAATATCTGAAAACTATACATCTATTACTTAATTAGTATCCAAAATATATAAGCAGGTCAAGAAACTCAACAGCAAAACAAGCAATCTGGCTAAGAAATGGGTTAAGGACATGAACAGGAATTTTCAAAGGATAAATAGAAATGGCAAACAGAAACATGAAAAATACTCAGTATGCCTAGCCATCAGGCAAATGCAAATAAAAACTGCAATGATGTTTCGCCTCACCCCAGTTAGAATGTTTTTTCTCCACAAACCAAAAGACACTGTGGAGAAAAACCTACCCTACTATTGCTGGTGGGAATGTAAAACTAATACAATCATTATGGAAGCCAGTATGGAGATTCCTCAGAAATTTCAAAATAGCTCTACTATATGATCTAGTTATTTCACTTCTGAGGATTTACCCAAAGGAAGTTAAATCAGCATATGGAAAAGTTATTGTACCCCCTCATTTATGACAGTTCAGTTCATAATTGCTAAGATATGGATTCAACCCACATATAGGTCATCTGATGACTGGATAAAGGTAATATGGCATATATACATGATGGAATACTATTCATCCATAAAAATAATGAAATCCTTTATGTCATAACAAAATGGATGCAATTGGAGACCATTATGCTTGGTGAAATAAGCCAGTCCCAAAAGGACAAATACGTTTTCTCTGATTTGTGGTAACTGATATACAGAGTGAAAGATGTAGAATATATATGAGTGAGATTGACATCTTGAGATTTGATTATTGTTTATAGCCTTGTCTATACTCATGAGGAACAGTGATCTTCCTACCTACTACTTGTTGAATTCTTTATTTAGTGGAGAATGATGTTTGTTATTATAAAGTAAACCAAAAGAATGTCATCGTGAACACTAAAATAAAAATAAGAAGGAGAGGAGGAGAGATGGTGGGAGTGATAGAGGGAGGGAGGCTGGGTGAGAAATAGCATTATGTTTTTATAATCAAATATATGAAAAACATGAAATATGTTCCAAAGCAAGAAATTAAGAAAAAGAAAGAGAGCATTGATCCATGACAGGCACCAATGCTTCAGGTATTATGTGTAACAACAGAAGCCATGTAGCAAAGGCCATGCACAGAATGACTCATATCTTTGCAAAATTCTAGAACAGATAAAACTAATCTGTGAGGGCATGGACTGTGTCCGTATTTATCCATGGGAGTGGGTTGGTTCAAGTGGTCACAATTTCTGGGATAATAGATTTTTTTTAGTCATGATTGGCACAGATATAATATCGTTATATACAGTTTCCAGGACTCAAAAAGTGCACTCTGTTTGATTATATACCCTGATAGAGGTAAAGAGAAGTGGAAAAGAAAGGACATCATTGCCAATGTAACCACAGCCTTAAAAACAGCATGATTTTTTGACAGCAGCTGAAACACTGCAAGTCAATCTAATGGCACAGTGAAAGTCAGGAGCAAAACAGCACTAGAAGACTAATTGAAGCTATCTATGCCAAATTCTCTCTCTCTTTCTCTGATAGAGGTGCACCCGGGGAGTTAACAGGACACTGGATTGAGTTCTGGTATCCTAGTTTGGCCTGACCAAGCCCAGACTGTTCTAAGCTTTTGTGTTATGAACCAAACCATGAGAGATCTGCCTATATGTTTCACTCTCTGTCTCTCCACATAACCATTTTCAAATAAATTAACTCAAAAATTTTAATTCGCAATTTATATGACATTCACGTACACAAATATTTTGTTTAATTAATCAATTAATTAAACTTATTTCAACTACAAATAGAGACCTTCCATCCACTAGTTAACTTGCAAAAGTTTGTAACATCTGGAGCTCAGCAGATCAAGGCTGGGAGTGTACATTATCAGGAATCTGGAATTGAGAATGAAGCCAGGACCTAAATCCAGGCTCTCTGCTATGGACGCAGGAGTCTCCAGTGGTGTCTAAAGCATGACTGGCAAATGCTTGCCTCTCTAAAGTATGAATTTAAAAGTAACAACTTTGATAAGACTCCCTGTTCAGTCTAGAAAAAACGCTAAGAAATACATTTTTTTTTTTTTTTGACAGGCAGTGGACAGTGAGAGAGAGACAGAGAGAAAGGTCTTCCTTTAGCCGTTGGTTCACCCTCCAATGGCCGCTGCGGTGCACCACGCTGATCCGAAGGCAGGAGCCAGGTGCTTATCCTGGTCTCCCTTGGGGTGCAGGGCCCAAGTACTTGGGCCATCGTCCACTGCACTCCCTGGCCACAGCAGAGAGCTGGCCTGGAGGAGGGGCAACCGGGACAGAATCTGGTGCCCCGACCGGGACTAGAACCCCGTGTGCCGGCGCCGCAAGGTGGAGGATTAGCCTATTGAGCAGTGGTGCCGGCCAAGAAATACATTTTTAAGTGAAAATGCTTATAGGCTCTCACAACACATAAAAGAGAAGGTATTACAGTAACTTCACAGGAGGTATTCTAAAGAGCAAAGAAGATGCTAGCATCAGTGGACAATTTTCTCAACTTAAGGACAGAAATACTAAGTGTAAATGAGACAAGATGTGTTTCCCCAGTTTTAATGTCAATTTCACTTTGCCTAACATGTGAGAAAAATTGATGTTAGAACCTTAGGGGGCAGATGAGGTAGAACTGAGGAGTTCAAAAATGTAAGTGAAGATCAAAAAGCATTTCCTAGCAAGTTCATATTTAACAAAATGTTAAAGAAAAAGTACACTAGAAAGGAATGATATTAAAAGGGAAGATATTCTTACAAGCTTATCTTCCGTGATATCTACTTTTTAAATTCAAGTTGATGCAATTCAACCTCAAAAAAAGAAGTCTTTCCATATCCCATGTGGCATTTTAAAGCCTTGCAGAGGAAAAGCTTAGCTTTCTTTAAGAATGCTTTGCTTTAAGGAGCCTGAGTGACCCCACTTCTAACAACTGTTATTTTGTGCCTCTTGCGAGGCTCTGTTCGGCTGCACAGTGTTTACCCAGCACCAGGCCTTCAAGTTGCCCTGACTCCTTCAGAGGGAATTAAGAAGCCCCGTGTGCAGTCTCAGCTGAAATGCTAAGTCGTCCTTGTGGATTCCAGGCATTGTCTTTGCACTCTGATTCCAGTAATTGGGTCTAGGCTTTGTCTTCCAGTTGATCCTTTAATTGTACACAGAACAACTCCATTTCTTACTCTTAAAAATGTGCTCAGAATTCTGACCCCGCTGGACTGTGTTCCCAAATCTCCTTGGAAATCCCTGGACTCTGAACGAATGCCTTGTGCCTTAGGTCCTCTACTTGACAAATGCTTGAATCTCAAGCCTGAGCCTGTCTATCTGGCTGGCCTTGCACTGTCTGTTGAGTGTTGGTAGTCCTCATAACCCTGCCCACTCGCCTGGCATCTGTGTATTTTATTCTCCTTGAACCATCTGAAGCTGTCTGTACAGACTATAACTGTTCTCTCATTGTGAATTCTTGGACCTAGATGACAGGGTATCTGCACCTGCTTCATCCTGTCCTGCCTGCTCATCTCTTGCCCATGGAAGTGTTTTCAGTATTGACCCAGAGGAGCTTCACAGGTAGGTCATTCACACAAGTTAAAGAGGGTCGAAACATGAATGATGAGAAAACAAAAAATGTTAAGTGTTGTGTGACAGAAAGAAAATTATGGATGTTCAAAGAAGAAGTAATATCTAATCACGGGAAGACTCAGTGGTTGAAAGTCGGAGGTAGAAACATTGTACAGATCATAAAAACCCTACCCTTTAATAGTGGGTTTTAGAGTTTTACTTGTGAATATTAGCAAATCTGAAGCAGAGTAACTGGGTGTGAAGATTTCTCCATTCCATGTGATCTTCAACAGCAAGTTACCTCTGGGTTGCTTGACTTCCTTATCTACAGAAGAGGAACTTATCAAACAGTGTTGGACAGCCAAATTTGTTACCATCTTTCTAACAAATAAACACTGGTTGGAACTGAGTGAGTATGAATACTGTTATCACCATCATTGTCATTATCCTCATCATTTTCAGTATAACATTATTAGAATCATGAAATTCGATGACTGGAAAGAAGCAGTATCATGTTTGGTCGCAAAGGATGAGTGATGCTTCTGTGCCACAATGTTTAGTTTGCTTAAAAACCCAAAGTTAAGCTGGTTTTGGAAAGAGAAGCAGAAGACCAAATAGTAGAGCACAGTACATTAAAACTAACTCCCAGGAGCAATGATGACGTTGGTACCAAATTACCTAGGCCTGGTTAATAGATTAAGTTTTTCTTGCTGTTTGTTAGAAATGAAGAGGCAGATGTGAATGAGAGGGATGTAGATAATTCTGATACTGGATACATTTTGCCATAATTAGCCTGCTAATTTCTTCAAAGTAATTAAACTTTAAATATTGAGGTTTGTGGAGAAAGACATTAAGATTTTACCCTAAATTGTGATAAACATGTAAATAATGTCATCAAACGGTTTTCCAATGAATGAAGAAAGCAGTAGGAAGAAAAAAAAAAGAAAGAAAGAAAACAAAGAAAAATTGTCTATAATTATGCACGGGAGTGGGAGAAATAAGGAATTAATGTAAAATGTCATCTAAATCTTACATCAGAGAGCTGAAATGATAAGAACATTAGTTCACAAGTTAATAGTAATCTAATTTTGCTTTTCAAAAATCATCAGTTTCATATGGAAAATGTTTGAGACTCAGATTGTTATGGATAAGTAAATCTATAAGTGCCTTCAGTAAAATATTACAGCTCAAATAAATGTCTTGGTCCATTTGCACTGTTATAATAATAAAATACCTGACACTGAGTAATTTATAAAAGCAGGAGTTCATTTCTCACATTTCCGGAGGCAGGGAAGTCCAGCAGGCTGGGTGTCTGGTGGAGGGCCTGCCTCTGTGGCCACAATGGAGCCTTGGACTGTGCCCTCACAGGGCAGAAGGTGGCAGAGCAAGCGATCCCAGGTGCAGCCATTAAGCCTCATTACTGCCTCCCAGAGAGAGCATTAGTGAAAAACCGGTCAGGAGCAGAGCCTGGGCTCCTGTCCAGGCACTCTGACCTGGGATGTGGGTTTCCCAAATGGCGGCTTAATGGCTACACCTGGGATCGCTTGCTCTTCCACCGGCACCCCCGGGGTTCTAGTCCTGGTTGGGGCGCCGGATTCTGTCTGGGTTGCTCCTGTTCCAGTCCAGCTCTCTGCTGTGGCCCTGGAAGGCAGTGGAGGATTGCCCAAGGACCTGCACCTACATGGGAGACCAGGAGGAAGCACCTGGCTCCTGGCTTCGGATCGGCGCAGTACACCAGCCATAGCAGCCATTTGGAGGGTGAACTAACAGAAAAGGAAGACCTTTCTCTCTTCTTTCTCTCTCACTGTCTAAGTCTGCCTGTCAAAATAAAATAAAATATATATAAAAAAAATCTCAGATCAAATTCCCACAAAGAGCTACCCAATAAGTAGAGTCCTTAACTTCTGCAAAGGTTTTTATGTCTCTCATCTTTTTTTTTTTTTTTTGCCTTTTTGCTTTTTTTCAATTTTTTTATCTGAAGATTTCACTACAAACCAAATGTGACACATTCTGACAGAAAAATTAGCTACCTCTCTAGTCAGATCAGGTGACAAAATCCTCCGGTGACTGAAAGGAAGATCTATCCATCTATCCATCTATCTATCCATCCAATATTTATCTGTTTGAATGACAGATATAAAGAAAGAGATCTTCCATTCACTGGCTAAATTTCCAAATGGCTGTAATGGTCCAAAATGGTCCAGAGTGGCCCAGGCTGAAACCGAGAGCCTGGAACTCCATCTAGGTCTACCACAGGGGTCGAAGAGGCCCAAGGACTTGGAACATCATCTATCGCTTTCCCAGCCCCATTAGCAGGACTCTAGACAGGAACTGGAGCAGCTGGGACCCCAGCCAGTAATGGATACCAACACTGTAGGTGGCAGCTTAACCACACTGACTCCAAGTTATTCTTATGCAGAGGTATCTAAATATTATTTCATTAATATAATATAAACACACTGTTCAATCCAGTGGCTAGCTGGATTGCTTTTACCATGCTTTTACCATGTACGATGACTGAATAAACACTCCTTTAATCCAAATATAGGGAAAACATTTGGTTTTGAAAAACCCCAAGCAAGGATTTCTGACAATGGCTCTTGGAAAGCTATTAAGCGTAATGATAAACTATAAAACAAAAATAGGCACACCTATTTATATGAATATTAAAGTATTTTCACAAAAATTCCAGACAATACAACAAGTCTCAGGTGGAAAATGATAGATGTGGAAGAAACTAAAAATAATATATTAAGGAGGATATTTTGGTTATTTAGGATAGATTGGAAAGCCCCAAATTGAGACTCTTGGAGGAAGTCAAGGTACAAGAAGGGCACGAGGGGTGAGGGGTTGTCTGGAGAAGGGGATATCAGTGTCACATAGTATCTGAAGTGTGTATCTAGGCTACTGGAAGTAGAGGAAAAAACGAATGAAGAAGATTGGAAAGTCCAGACGCTCAGCTTAGTTTTGGACATGAGTCTATTTAAATCATGGATTGTTAAGTGGTATTCATTTATTTACAACATAACCTATCCCAGCATATACTTTTCTCAAAGTGTATCCTTAGATTGTGTTGTCTAATTGCTGTTGATTAATTTTCCAGTCTTGATCCAGCTTCATTATTTTTTCTCTTGTGTTTGTGCCCTCCTCATTACACAGGAGATGTGGGAGGAAATGCCCTCCAAGGTCTGGCTGTATGCTTCTCACAAGCAGGTCTCCGTCTTCACACTGTGACTCACTCACGTTGCCCCTTCCTTTCTCTGACTTTATCACAAGGGCTGTGCTGTGGACAGGCTCAGCTCAACCTAATATTTTAAAATGCATGTAGTTTACTATACCTAGCCTAGATGTATGATTAAAAGAGCATATTCTAAAATAATGGGTCATTTTCTTGACATATTTAGAACCCTCAGATCAAAAATAAAATGAAAATGGGGAAAATGTCATACTTACTGAGATATCACAATTGTACCTGGTATTCAGCTAGCTATACTAAATTCATCTTAATCAGTAAAGCAAGGATTGATAATCATGGTAACTATTTCAAAATTTTTATATGGGATGCAGAACACACACACACACAGAGAGAGAGAGAGAGAGAGAGAGAGAGAGAGAGAGATCACACTCCAATCTGTGGATTCATCCCCCAAAAGCACTCAATAGCTGATTTTGATCAGGTCAAATACAGGAGCCAGGAACTCAACACAGATTTCCCATAGGGTTAGCAGGAACCTAATTATGTGAGCCATTGCCGATGCTTTCTAGGGTCTCCATTAACAAGAAGCTGGAATCAGGAGCAGAAGCCAGGGACAAAATCCAGGCACTCCAATGGGAAGCGTGAGTACACTAACCAGCAGCTTCACCACAGGATATATGTCCAAGGATAAATACTTTGAAATTGCATTTATTTCAAATATTTGATCATTTCTAAATTGCTTAGTAAACTGATTTACCAATGGCTTTGTTTTGAGAAGAAAAATATATTTGGGATTATCAAAGACAACCACAAATACTAAAAACATTAAATATGGTAATTTAATATGAAACATTAAAAGTTGATGGAGAAGATTCAAACTATGATAGCAAGTAGACTTGGAAACTAGTATATACACATAATTTCCCAAAGCAGTGAACATTCCCAATTTAATAAGAACACACCATAATATTTTTCTATTAGAATAGAAACAGGCCAAACACTCACATACAGAGAAAATGAAGATGAGATAAATAGCAGATAGTGGTGTATTATTATTATCTATGTGTGAATCAGATTTACAAAGAATATACAGTAAAGTTCTAACTATCTTGAAACATCAGTCTCTAAAATATTCTTTTGCTGACAGATGTGTTTACCATTATTATACTTGAATGCCATTTGGGGAAACTTGAAAATAGTGAATGAAGTTAAAGGAAAGTAAACTTTTAAGGATTGGGATTTGAAGTTTGCTGTTTTCTTTGAAAATTTTGGTTTATTGAATTTGACATATGTGGATGAAAGAGCAGTGAGAACAACTTTAAAGTGGAAAATATCTGTACTGTTAATATTTTCTTTGGGGAATGCAAGCTTTTTCGTATTAGAATTGTAAATTTACCTTTGATAACATGAAAAAAAATCAGTTTTAAAAAAACTGCTTAGAAGTTTATCAGTGCTCATTTAGTCATTTTGTACTATTTTCCATGTACAACCTATAGAAAAAATTAACTTTATAATAACTATTGAAATACAATTTATATAACATAAGATTCAACCATTGTAAATATATGTCAATGATTATTTGTGAATGTGTAAGTTGTACATCTAGCAATGTGATACAGTTTAAAAATAATCTCATCACTCTTAAGTTATTACTTATATACTTTTGGAAGTGATGTCTGCTTCAACTCAGCAGAGCAGACACAAACTTTAACTTTAAAAGGTTATATAAATGTTAACTTTTCTAGATATTTTATATAAATGGAATTGTACAGCATAAAATCAGTTGTGTCTGGTGTTTTTCACTTAGCAAAGTACTATAGAGGTATATCCAAATTGTAACATGTATCTGTTGTCCATTATTTTTATTTCTAATCATTATTTTGCAACTAGATACCATGCATTATTTGATAATTTATCTACTTACAGGAAAAATTAGGCTGCTTCAACATTTTTCTATCATAGATGATGTAGTGAACAATATATACATGTATTTGTGCATTTCATTTTCTTATGTTGGAGTTTTAGGAGCAGAATTCCTGTCATATGGTTTATTTTTAAACATTAAGTAGCTATGAAACTGTTTTTCAAAATGACTATGCCATTCTACTTCCTGATCGGAGATGTATTAGGTTTTGCCCGTCTGCGGAATGGGCAAAGCTTTTCTTTGCCTTATAGTAACTCTACTGGATATAAAGTGGTAATTCATTATGGCTTTAATACAAATTCTAATTAATGATGATATGAATATTGTAATATGGTTACCTACCACCTATATATTTTCTTTAGTGCAAAGTCTTTTGCAAATATTTACCTGAGTTTTTATTTTATTTGAATGGCAGAAGTACAGGAAGACAAAGAGAGAGAATTAGAGAGGGAGAGTGAGAGATCTTCCTTTCACTCCCCAAAGGACCACAATGGCCAGGGCTGGGCCAGACTGAAGTTAGGAGCCAGTAACTCCATCAGGGTCTCCTGCATGGGTGGCAGGCCCCCAAGTACTCAGGCCATGTTCCACTGGTTTTCCAGGCACATTAGCAGGGAACTAGATCTGACCAGAATTTATAAGGTCTGCAGGCTTCACAGGGAGTGGCTTAACCTGCTGCACCAAAATGCCAGGGGCTAGCATTATAGCCCAGTGAGTCAAGCCACCACTTGCAACACTGCCATCCCTTACAGGAGGGCATATGTGAATTCTTGCTGCTTCGCTCAGCTTGCGCTTCCAGCTAACGGGCCTGGGAAGGAAGCAGATGGTGCTCTTCTGCTACCCCCACCCCCCCAGGAGAACAGGATGCAGTTCCTGGCTCCAGGCCTTGCTCTGGCCCAGCCCTGGCTGTTGCAGCCATTTGGGGAGTGAACCAATAGATGGGTGATCTCTCTCTCTCTCTCTCTTTTTTTCTCTCTCTCCTTCTCTCTCTGGTATTGAATTCCTCGCTGTAAGTTGCAATCCCACAGTCTTTGGGCTGTGACTCCAGCTGAATTTTTACCTTGCGTCACCTGATTGGATCTCTTCTTGTTGAAAAGCGCGCAGTTCCCAGCCTTTGACTAAGGAAGTAAATCTCCAGTTCAACTTTCCCATTTTTTATTATGTTGAATAGGATGTGATCCCTGTGTGTGCCACACAAGGGTGTGTCCAGGAGTTCATAAACCACTTGAGAACGTCACTTTCCCCTTCTGCAACTGCTCTGTGCTCTCTGTGTCCCTGGGTTCCTGCGTTGTTCTTTAAGCCAGAAAGCAGCGTCTGTAAGGATCCCAGCCTGCTCTGAAGCTGTTCCTGGCTCCAAGCTCTGGGAGCCAGGCAAGGCTGGACATAGAGAGGGAGGGCACTGACCCTATCTTCAACCTCAGCTTCCCCTCACTGTACTGCTTGCGGGTTTGTGAAGAACAAGGGGAAGAAAGAAAATGAAGAATGTCCCCACTTTCTTAGTGCAAGGAGTTCTTTGCTCCACTTTTATGGTGATCATTAGGTGACATCTCTTGAGGCTCCTCGTCGGACCCTTGTGCCAACTTTCAGCAGGTCACATCCTCACCAGGGACAATTTGAATGCTTGTCCCCTTCCTCAGTCACCTGGCTACTGCTTACTTTCCAGAATATTCTACTAGTTCCAAATATTCTGTCCACATTTTATTGTGGTATTCAATAAGACACTGTTTACTTCAACAAACCTGCAACTTAACACCAAATACTTTTCTACACATTACTTTTTAACAAAATATTATTGCTCAAAGGAGCTTCTAAAATCAATGACATCTATTGCTTCTGAATTAGGCAGTTGTAAAATTCGAACTAGAAACAGGCATAATCTGAGAAGTGTGACATATGCAGTAGATTTCATATAATGTTTTTAATGTGTTGCCACCTTTTAAATCAATTGATTTATTTTGATATAAATGCTTTTGTCTTCTCTCATTTAAAATCTAAAACTCTGATGTCACCAAAAATTCAAGTCCTTAAAATAGCTTACGTCACCTCCTGTGGCAAATAATAATTTCATCATATACACAGTCTTTCTTTTTCTACTATTGTAGACTACCAGTTTAGCTTTCATTTGATCATTTATTACCTGGATGAAGTTTGCATTATATTTCCAACATTTCTTCTATATATTTAAGATTTCTTGGTCTGAATTTCTCAGCTGCCCATAACCTTGATACATTAATGTTAAATTAAGCAGTGTTGCTCCCTTGGCTCAAAGTCTCTGTTTTCTTTCATTTATAAAAGGATAAACACTTGTGACTATATTCATTGCTGTTTCCCCAAAATGTTTACAGCTCTCATTGCAGTTCCTTAAAATACATGGGCTCATAGAAATTTATTTTGGAGTCAAGAGACAGAGAAGAAAAACAAACATTGTTCTATGAATATGATTTTCACCAAAAAGCCTTAATACATGTATCTCCAGTGATGTTTCCAAGATTTTTTATACCTTTTATGATATGTGCACTTACATGAAAGTCAGATCACAGCATGTCTCCTATAAAGCGTGTTCTGTATCTAGATCTCTTGTTTGATTTAGAAAATGCATCACAAAACTGATAATTGCAATTACATAAAATTGTATCTCGAGCTCAATCTAGAGATAACTCTGTCATCGACATAGAACAACATTGGCCTGCAGAAGTGCATTTGCAGACGGTTACCAAAATGAAAATTGGTCAGTTCTTTGTAACTGAAGCAGTTCTATATTGAGGATTTAGGTTTGCATTTTGCACAGTTTCCTTCTCCTCTCGTCTCTCTTTAATTCTCTAGATCCTCAAGTATTCAAAAGATTTTCTGATCAATGTACAGCTGCTCACCTCTGTGCCCTCAGTTCCTCACTGAGAAGATGTGTGGCTTATTCCTGCATCAATGATTCACGTTGCCCTGTGCCACAGAGCTGTTGGATTTTCTGGGTTACAGTAACACTCACTATACCAAAGGCAGCACCTGGCTATCACTATGCAAAGCACTTCCTGAAAAACAGGACTAGAATCAACAACAACCATGTCTCCATAAATGTTTCCTTAGCAGAACTGGATTTCCTTGGGGATGAAATAACTGGCCCTCAGCTCTGAGATACAGTCAGAGGTAAGGATGATTAATAAACAATTGTATACCCTCCTGGTCATTGCAGGCAATGCAAACATTGCCTACAGACTGGGGTCATATATAAAAATAGGAGCCTTGTTAGAAATACTTGCACAGGTTCTTCTGAGCCGAGTGAAGCCTGTTCCTGTATCACATGCTTTTCCCCAAAAGTTCAGCAAAAAAACACTTCTCCGAATGAAAAATAGTGTCTCCTCTTTCCCATAATACCAATGTAGCTGTTGTTTATATGCACAGATTTTGCTGAAAATGGATGAGATATATGTTTGTTGAGATTTCAAAGTATTTATATGAGATATGACTCTAAATTTTAAAATCTTATGTAGTAGAGATTTATCCCAACTCTTAGGGCATATATAGCATAAGGTAGGCTGGCTAGTAGCCATTTTCGTAGTTTGTGTTCCCACACTACAGCTCTTACACCTCTGCTTCATGAGCTGAAACTCCACGTTCTCAGGTTGCACTTCTTTATCAGGGGAAAAACGTCTTTTAAGACGTTACGTTACTGTGTAGGCTTTAATTGTTCCAGGTGGAAAGAAAGGAAAAGAAAAAATATCCTAATATTCCCATTTAAAACATTCAGCTTCTGGCCATGATTTAGTTCATTCCCAGACTACAATTAGCTGGATTCCACACCCCTGCTGTCCCAAGGCTGTCCTTCATCCAGTGGATGGCGGTACCTAGCAGCACTTTTGCATCCTGGCCAAAAGCAGGTGAACTAGGTGCAGACAGGATAAGCACCCAAAAAAGCTATTTTCTGTTTAAGCATGTTAAATAATTTAAGGTTTTGATTTTTGTTCAGTGTAAGTAGAGGATTTTGCATGAAAAGATAGGATCACTGTAAGTATGGGTATTTTCACATAAACCAGTGCATAATTTTACCTGGTATCTGTGTGACAGAGTTAGCAAAAGCCGTGCCTCAAACAGGCTTCAAGTCAGATGAATCTTAGGCAAATTTTAATTGATTTAATTATGCAACATGAAATTCATCTGCAAAGAAAGTTATAATTTATGCACTTATTGTTTTGTAATGCAATCTGTTCAACACTACGACATTCATTTCTGAATATGTAAACCAAAAAATACATCTGTAATGTTCAAAATGTCAGATTTGATTTTGATTTTTCTTCTAACTAGCAGTAAGTGTATCTTCTGACAGCTACTTAATTTATGTGCAATGAGTATAAAATATAATCTACATGACAGTGTTTGGAGAACAAACTCAATAATTAATATTTGTGAAGCAGGTGAGTGTTTATCCCTGAGCCTGATCATAGTAATTGTTCAAGGTATAATATAACATACTACTACATTTGCACTGAATGAATGGGACAGGATTCCATTTTTTAAACAGATTTTGGGGTAATTTCATAACTTCTTTGCTGTTTAACAGATACTTGAGTCTTTCCTTGTTTTCTTTCTTTCTTTTTTTTTTTTTGACAGACAGTGAGAGAGAGGCAGAGAGAAAGGTCTTTCTTCCATTGGTACACTCCCCAAATGGCTGCTACAGCTGGCACTGCGCCGATCCGAAGCCTGGAGCCAGGTGCTTCTTCCTGGTCTCCCATGGGGTGCAGGGCCCAAGCACCTGGGCCATCCTCCACTGCACTCCCAGGCCACAGCAGAGAGCTGGCCTGGAAGAGGATCTACCCAACCGGGACTAGAACCTGGCACCCATATGGGATGCCGAAGCTGCGGGCGAAAGATTAACCAAGTGAGCCAAGGCGCTGGCCCTTCCTTTTTTTGTTTAATAAATATAATTTTTATTTAATAAATATAAATTTCCAAAGTACAACTTTTGAATTATAGCAGCTTCCCCCCCATAACCTCCCTCCCACCTGCAACCATCCCATCTCCCACTCCCTCTCCCATCCCATTCTTCATCACAATTCATTTTTAATTATCTTTATATACAGAAGATCAACTTAGTAAAGATACCGTTTGTTTTCATTTGTTCCACACTAAACTTGGGTGTATGTTGATAAATATTTAGCTAAATAAGGGACTACCTAGATTGGAGAAATAATTTCTGGTGTTTTATTGCATAGTAGAGTGACCATAGATAATGATAATGCACTGTTTATTTCCTTTTAAAAGATAAAAGAAAGGATGTGAAGGTTTTCACCATAATGAATGACAAATATCTGAAGGGATAAATATATTTACCCTGATTTGAACAATCCACACTGTATGCAGGGTTTTATGAACAAACGGGAACTAAAATATACGTTTAGATGAGGGTGTTGTGCTTACTCGTCACGATTATTCTGCTAGGAATGACCACCTTTCGTGCCAGAGTGCCTGCGTTTGAACCTAGGCTACTCTTCTGATTCCAATGGCCTTCCAGTATGCACCCTGGGCTGTAGCAGGTACTTAGGTCCTTGAAATATCCATGGAAGACATTGATTCAATTCCACATCTGTGACTTTGACCTAGACTAGCCCTGACATTTGTGGGCATTTGAGGGGTGAACAAAAACCTTCTCTCTCTCTCTCTGTCTCTGTCTCTCTCTCTCCTCTGCCTTTGTGTATCTCTGTCTCACTTTCAAATAAAATGAAAATAAATAAGTAAATATATCTTAAAGAAACAAAACTTTTTTTTCTGTGCAACATTTTTAAAACCCATTCACAAACATTTCATAATATGCGTTTTCTCTAAACTCTCTGAAGAATCCTCTCCTACAGGATTTCAAAACTATTTTTTCACCAAAATAAGCTTACCTTTTAATTTCACTTCCTGTGAACTTCGTAGATTTCCCTCAAACACATATGAATACATCACATGGTACCCAATAAATATGTACACAGTTGTATATAAGCTAAAAACCAAATAAACAAACAAACTAAACCTGCTGGGTTACTAAACCTGTTACACTGCTGTGTACACTGAAAAACCTCAGGGGGTTAGCGATTCTTTGCAGATAGTTAAATTAGCTACCTTGGATGGGAGGGTTATCCTGAGTCACTGGACTGGGACCTACATGTTGTTATAGGTTCCTGGTGAGAGAGGTAGAAGGAGACTGACCAACATGGACAGAGGGCAGAGAAACCATCTGAAGGCACTGATCTTAAATGCCACCATGTTGCAGCCACCAAGGGATGCAGACAGTCATCATGAACTGGGAAAAGAAGACGCAGAGTCTCATGTAGAGCCTATGGAGAGACTGCAAACATGCCCAAACCTGTCACCAACCCAGAACACCACATTCAGTCTCAACTTCTAGAACAATTTAAGAACATATTTCCACTGTTTTAAGGCACCGAAAGTGTGGCCATTGTACGGCAGGCCCAGAAACCACTGCAGTCATGGACACAACATTGACAACGCGTGGATGCTTCATTTCCAGGGCAGCGTTACTTGTATTTGCCGTGTGTGTTTTGCTTTGATTGTCTCCCTAAACACTCTGGTGGTGTCAAGGCCATGCTTCAGCTCCTGAACTAGGAAGCCCATTTCCCTTTGCTGGCCAAACTGTGAGTCCTGTGCGGATGCTTTCAATCAGCATTGTGTGCAGCCATGGGAGACTAGTTCTAAAGGGTCTGCTCTGGTTGGCTAGACTAGCATGTGAGTGGTGGGTGTAGACTAGCATGTAAGTAGGGTGTAGACTAGCATGTGAGTGGTGGGTGCAGACTAGCATGTATGTAGGGTGTAGACTAGCATGTAAGTGGGGTGTAGACTAGCATGGAAGTGGAATGTAGACTAGCATGTAAGTGGGGTGTAGACTAGCATGTAAGTGGAATGTAGACTAGCATGTGAGTGGTGGGTGCAGACTAGCATGTAAGTAAGGTGTAGACTAGTATGTAAGTGGTGGATGTAGACTAGCGTGTAAGTAGGGTGTAGACTAGCATGTAAGTGGGGTGTAGACTAACATATGAGTGGGGTGTAGACTAGCATGTAAGTGGGGTGTAGACTAGCATGGAAGTGGTGGGTGTAGACTAGCATGTAAGTGGGGTGTAGACTAGCATGGAAGTGGTGGGTGTAGACTAGCATGTAAGTGGGGTGTAGACTAGCATGGAAGTGGTGGGTGTAGACTAGCATGTAAGTGGGGTGTAGACTAGCATGTAAGTGGGGTGTAGACTAGCATGGAAGTGGTGGGTGTAGACTAGCATGTAAGTAGGGTGTGGACTAGCATGTAAGTGGGGTGTAGACTAGCTTATAAATGGTGGGTGTAGACTAGCATGTAAGTGGGGTGTAGACTAGCATGTAAGTGGGGTGTAGACTAGCATGTAAGTGGTGGGTGTAGACTAGCATGGAAGTAGGGTGTAGACTAGCATGTAAGTAGGGTTTAGACTAGCATGGAAGTAGGGTGTAGACTAGCATGTAAGTGGGGTGTGGACTAGCATGTAAGTAGGGTGTAGACTAGCATGTAAGTAGGGTGTAGACTAGCATGTAAGTGGGGTGTAGACTAGCGTGTAAGTGGTGGGTATAGACTAGCATGTAAGTGGTGGGTGTAGGCTAGCGTGTAAGTCCAGCCTTTAGGCTTTGCCTACGTGTGCAGTTCTGTGTCTGCTTTGGTTTTCTTAGTTGTTGGTTTTTGTTACTGCTTGTTTTCAGGTAAACCAAAGGTATGTGTGTGTGTGTTCATGCCTATCTGTGTGTCATTTGATTAGACATGGAGTTTGAAGATGTGACTTAGATTTAGTCAATTCAGTTTATTTCTGACTTGTCGTTTTCCCTGGCCATGGCCCTATTTTTTGACTGAATGCTGGACAATTGTTTTTGTCTTCTGTGCCCTGACTTCCTTTGATATCATTTTGCTCTTTGGAGATATTTCTCATAATTCTGTAGCTTCTATTACCCTAACTCATATCTTAATTGTTTCAAAATTTAGAGAATATCTCCCAGTAGAGACTAGATTCCTTCAAAACATTTGTGGAAAATAGAATTAAAAGATAACTTTATTTTGATGCAAGAAATTATGAAATCTATATATAGTTCATTTATAATATGTATTTTTCATAAGCTTATTGAAGACCATCTGTACTCTGCTCAGCGAAGTGTGCATCACGAATTGATTTATAATCATGACACTTTGCAAACAAGTATTATAATATGCATCTGTTTATTTTAATACATTTTTTATTTTTATTATTATTTTAAGATGTGCAAAACACATAAATGTAGAGGGATATATGAAAATATGTAAAATATTCCATGGCACCTAAGCTTTTGATTCTTAAAAATATGTTAGTAAGGATATATTAGAAATTAGGCAAAATAGGCTAATGTGGTCTTGGCAGGTATATTATAAAATAGATTATAATCATGTGGGTGTTGGAACAAAACTGTTGTACACTGTCCTCTATTCTGACATTCCATGACTCTACTCCAAAATATTTAATCAATATCATTAAATTACTGTTAGCCTTCTAAACAAGAAGCATTAGACAAGCAAAACTAAATTGTTACATAAAAATAAAAAGAAATGGGGGCTGTCAGTGTGGAGTAGTGGGTAAAGCCGCCACTTGCATTGCTGGCATTCGACATGAGTGCCAGTAAGAGTCCTGGCTGCTCCACTTCCAAACCAGCTCCCTGGGAAAGCAGCAGAAGAGGCCCAAGTCCTTGGACCACTACCATACATGTCAGAGACCCGGATGAATCTCTAGACACCTGGTTTTGGACCACCCCAGTTTTGGCCCTTGTGTGGCCATTTGGGGTATGAACCAGTGGATAGAAGATCTCTCTGCCTCTGTTTTGCTTTTCCTATAACTCTGCCTTTCAAATAAATACATAAATCTTTAAATAAATACATTTTAAAAATAAAGAGATGATATTAAGTGACACATATATTAAATATCTATTTAATCAGTATTATTATGGAAATTATTTTGTCATGTTGTAATTTACCATTTTCAAAATGTGAAGAAAACAGTGTTTCTAATTTTTAGATGAAGAAATGGGCTGAATGAGATTTAAAAGTTTTTAAGGTGACCTTGGTAATAAATAATAAATTTAGGTATTAGTATTTGAGACCATTGGTATTTTCACATGATGATACATTGTGCTACATTACATTTAATTAAAAAATTGGGCAGTTTTGTTTTTCTTTTCACTGAAGTAGATGCATTATGAATATAATATCTGCTTAATGACAGCTTGTAATATAAATAATCACTTTCTCATCTACACAAGTTTTTTAAAATGTAGAAAGAAACAAAAAAAAAACAAATCATAGCAACTCTTACCGCTATCAGATGTTAAATGTTCCTTCCACATTTCCATTTTGAAAATTACAGTATTTACAAGCCTCTTTGTCTTTGGTTCTTTTATTTCAGGAGACTTGGAGAGAGACAAACTATTTATTTTCACCCATTTACAGTAGGCAATTTATTTTGAAGATCATTTATGGGAAGATGATGGTAATTCCAATTAAATAGCTTGTCAGGAAAGCATTTGCCTTAACAGATGTGCTGCCATCATAACATCAGCCAGATGTAAAACTGACACGCTGATGTATCTGCATTTTACCAATGACACATTTCCTTCTTTCTCTGTTTAATCTCCATTAAGTTTGTAATTTCTAAAGACCACAACTATAATAAAGATATCTTCATCTGAAAAAATTGCAACCCACTTGAATTATAAAAAAACAAAATAAATGATACCATTTAAAGATAATTACAATTTAAACCAAGATCTTATTAAAGGCAAGACATTTTATAGGTGATAATGAACAGTTTTGGTGCTAATGCAGCTAAATAAAGGAATGCAATTTATTCCACATAGCCTCATCATTAATCAAACAGGTAGAGGGTAGAGCACTTGATTCTTATCGAAAGCATCATTCCATTAATATTTCCCCTCTTTCATACCAACATTGAAAGGAAAGGGGCTGGTGTTATGGCATAGTTGGTAAAGCCTCTGCCTGTGATATGGTACCAGCATCCCAAATGGGGGCCAGTTCAGTACGTGCTGCTTGAGTTTCAGCCCAGCTCCCTGCTAATGGACTGGGAAAACTAGCAGAAATGACTCAAATGTTTAGGCCCCTGCCACCTATGCAGGAGAACCAAAAAAAAAAAAAAAAAAGCTCCTAGCTCCTGGCTTCTTCCTGGCTTAATCCCACAGTTGCGGCCATCAGGGTAGTAAACCAGTGGAAGGAAGACTTCTCTCTCTCTCTCTCTCTGTCTCTCTTTCTCTGTAACTCTGACTTTCAAATAAAAAAAAAATGAAAAAGAAAGAACCAACAAATATGTTGGGATTCTCTTATAAAACACTCTTGTTTCACCCTTGAACCCTGAACCACATGAAAACAGAAACAAAAATAAAAGCCACTGATATATAACACACAAATAACTTTTATTATTGATAAATTTTTCACCAGGAAACATGGCTGAGTCTTCCTATAGCTGTACCTACAGCTATATCCTGAATCACTGTCTTAGAATTTCAGATTACTGCACAAAATGAGACGGTTCCTTACACAGAGAAGGCAAAGACAATACGCACCTGCTGCCTGCGTCCTAACTCCTACAGAGGAAGGGGGAGGAGCTGAGTGACAACCTCCAGTTACACCTCCAGAAATACCTATCAGAACAGGTGCTCCTTGATTTGTGGCCTTCCTCTAAAGGGAAGGAAACATTAGAAATAGTATGGGTGCACTAGCCTCAATATACATCTGAATGAGATTTTGTAATTTCACAAAAAATATTCTAAAGTAGGTTTCTTCTACATCTCATTTGTTAAGTCTCTATCTTGAAGCTATGCTGACTCTTAGTAAAAGCTTTTTCTGCATCAAGAAATTTTTATATTTATGTGTTAATTTTATAATGTGTAACTAATATAGTCAAATGAATTTTAACATTAAAACATTTAATTTTCATGTTTCTTCTCAATTACTGTCACTGTAAGTGACACATTAACAATTGTAGAAATGTTTGTGTGTTGCTGAATAAAGATCTCTTAAATTTCCTGATGACCCAAGAAATCCAGAAGGAAGCTCTGCTTTAAAACTAACAATCATGAAAATACAGGACAACATAAAATTCACTAATGGAGCAAATACAGTTAGTAACCCATAATATAAAATTCACTGATGTAATAAATACAAAATGGCAAGAAGTAGTTCTTATCTGTGGATATCAATGTTGAATGTGAATGGTTTAAATTCCCTGTCAAAAGACATAGATTAGCTGAATGGATTTAAAAATAAATAAATAAATAACCAACCAAACAAGTAAAACAGGACACAACAACAGGCTTCCTGCAGGAAGGAAACCTCACAGGTATGGATACACATACACTGAGCTGAAGGATGAATGGTTGGAAAAAAATACAGCATGCACAGGGAAATCCAACATGAGCTGGGGTAGCTGTACTCATGTCCTATTAGACAACATGAAATAAAAACTGTTAAACAGAAAAAGTACATTACATATTGGTTAGAGGATTAAGCAAGAAGATAATATAATCATAAATATAATACATGTACCCAAGACCACCAAGATATATAAAGCAAACTTTATTTGACCTAAAGAAGAGAGCGGTTCCAATACAATAATGGTGGGGACGTCAATACACTGCTATCAATAATAGATAGATCATCCGCACAAAAGATCAATGAAGCTGGGGAGGCAGTCGGAGGTGGCCCAAGTACTTGGGCCCCAAACACCCATGTGGGAGACCCAACAGCCGAGCCCACTCGTGGCTATTTTGGCCATTTGGAAGGGTACCAGGAGATTAAAATTCTCTCTCTCTCTCTCTCTCTCTCTCTCCTTCTCTCTATCTCTCTTTCTCCTCCCTTCCTTCCTTCCTTCCTTCCTTCCTTCCTTCCTTCCTTCCTTCCTTCTTCTCTCTCTCTCCAGCTTTCATATAAATGAACACATAAATTAATACATAAATAAATGAATTCATGCAGCTCTAAAAAGTAAGTTCAAGTGAATTGCCTTGAATTCCAGTCATTTCTCCAGTAAAACTGGTCACACCCCGCGGTGTGCAGCCTGCATATGTGGCTGGTGGCAACCACATTGAACTGCACAGATTATGTTGTGTTTCCAGCCTTGAAGATAGTTCTATCTTGTCAGGTGCTTTTGGTCTAAATAATAAGTTGTCTGTCTGTCCCCTATTAACCTATGTACAACTACCCTTGACTAGGATCAAATTCTAACCACTTAGCAAATGTATCAGAATTATCATAACCATGTAAATTTGGAAAGAAGAGGTGGCCTGAGAAAAAATTCCTCACAAACAAGACATCTGAGTCCAATGAATGTTCATCTGCACCTTCACATTTCAAAACCACAATTAGTGCTGATAATTGACTGCTATGTGAAAATGCCCAATGAGGATTATCAAACTATGATACCCCATTTGATACTGCCCTTGCATATTCTACTTTTATATAGGATAAGATTATATATTGCAAATTTTTATCAGACTACTATTAAACCTATTTTTTAACTCAAGCTCTTAAAAGCCACCAATTTCTCTCCTTAACTAAAGAATGTGGATAACCGAAATTCACGATAAATTTTCCTATTATCTAAGTATCATTGAATAAAACATCCCTAGAATCTACTTCAATTAAAAGTCAAAATATCAAACTCTGTGTCACATTTCACAACGCATAACCAAGGCTACCAGAGGACTGTTACAGAGAGCTCCATTCGAATCTGTTTTTAATGGCACTTGAAAATTTCCAGTAAACATTCTATTTGTAATTTTATTTCTGTTTTCATAGTACTTTAGTGACCTTTTACAAAAAAAAAAAGTAAATATTTCTTTAAGTACCTGAAGTGTTCTTCTAGTTCCCTTTATTGGAACAAATCTCTATTTCTCCCCAAGAAAAAAGTGATTACCAAGATGATTAAATAAAAAGTAAATAACAGAAACTTTATGTTAGAAATAATTTCATGATTTATAATTTTTATTCTGCACAGGTGTTTTATACTAGCTAGAATTAAAACTCATAGCAATAAAGTGAACTTTCAAGCCCTTAAGAGATGTGAACTAACATTGATTGCTATTTTTCTCCCTTAATACTTTGAGAAATCAAGGGAGGGCAGCTGAAAATGACCGCTTCTCTTACATGAGAGAAGTTGTCAGGTAAATATTTTCAGCCTCCCGCGTTATCCTGGGTAGATCACTCATTCCTTATTTAGCTGTTACTCTAGTGCAAATTAGCAGCAGGCTGACGGGCACCTACTAGAGTGAGCTGGGATCCACTGCAGGATCCTAAGAGAGCATTCATGTGAGTACAGGCTGACGGGCACTGACTAGAGTGAGCTGGGATCTACAGCAGGATCCTAAGAGAGCATTCATGTGAGTACAGGCTGACGGGCACTGACTAGAGTGAGCTGGGATCCACGGCAGGATCTTCAGTGATCATCCATGTGAGGACAGGCTGACGGGCACTGACTAGAGTGAGCTGGGATCCACGGCAGGATCTTCAGTGATCATCCATGTGAGTACAGGCTGACGGGCACTGACTAGAGTGAGCTGGGATCCAGGCAGGATCTTCAGTGATCATCCATGTGAGGACAGGCTGACGGGCACTGACTAGAGTGAGCTGGGATCCACGGCAGGATCTTCAGTGATCATCCATGTGAGTACAGGCTGACGGGCACTGACTAGAGTGAGCTGGGATCCATGGCAGGATCTTCAGTGATCATCCATGTGAGTACAGGCTGACGGGCACTGACTAGAGTGAGCTGGGATCCAGGCAGGATCCTCAGAGATCATCCATGTGAGTACAGGCTGACGGGCACTGACTAGAGTGAGCTGGGATCTACAGCAGGATCCTAAGAGAGCATTCATGTGAGTACAGGCTGACGGGCACTGACTAGAGTGAGCTGGGATCCACGGGAGGATCCTAAGAGAGCATCCATGTGAGTACAGGCTGACGGGCACTGACTAGAGTGAGCTGGGATCCACAGCAGCATCTGAGTGATCATCCATGTGAGTACAGGCTGACGGGCACTGAATAGAGTGAGCTGGGATCCACGGCAGGATCCTAAGAGAGCATCCATGTGAGTACAGGCTGACGGGCACTGACTAGAGTGAGCTGGGATCCACAGCAGCATCTGAGTGATCATCCATGTGAGTACAGGCTGACGGGCACTGACTAGAGTGAGCTGGGATCCAGGCAGCATCTTCAGAGAGCTTTCATGTGAGTACAGGCTGACGGGCACTGACTAGAGTGAGCTGGGATCCACGGCAGGATCTTCAGAGAGCATCCATGTGAGTACAGGCTGACGGGCACTGACTAGAGTGAGCTGGGATCTACAGCAGGATCCTCAGAGAGCATCCATGTGAGTATGAGGATGAGAGTAAATAATAAACGGTGGAAACTCTCAGGGTAGCCAATGACCTTCCCAGTCCATTGAATGGCTTAGCTTGAATGATGCCGATGGAAGTATACCACTTTTTAAAATGTCATTCTGATGGTGGGTACCAGAGGCTGAGGAGGAAAGAGGGAAAGATGGAGAGAAAAGGGATGGCTAAGACTGATTAATGCTACTAAGTCATGGGACAAAGAAGTTCTGGGGTTCCATTATACAGTGGTCTGACTATAGTGTCAATTAACTCTACATTTCTCTATAACCAATTTAAAAAAAAAATACCTAGGAGATAGAATCCTGAATTTTGTCATCATAAAGAAATATCAATGTTTGAGGACACAGACATTGGATTGGTTATTATGTCATGTATATATGTTTCAAAACATCATTTGGTACTCCACAAGCATCAACAATTCTTTTTTTCTAAAGGTTGATTTTATTCATTTGAAAGTCAGAATTACACAGAGAGAGAAGGAGAGGCAGAGAGCGATCTTCCAACCACTGGTTCAATCCATCCCCAGTTGGCCACAACAGACAGAGCTGCACTGATCCGGAGCCAGGAGCCAGGAGCTTCTTCCAGAGTAGTGGCCCCAGGACTTCGGCCATCTTCTATTGCTTTCCCAGACCGTAGCAGAGAGCTGGACAGGAAGTAGAAAATCTGGGACTCAAGCCGGCGCCCATATGGGATGCTGGCACTGCAGGCAGTGGCTTTACCCACTATGCCACAGTATCAGCCCTTCAACAATTCTTATATATATATACAAGAGTCATTATTTCAAGATGTATTGTTCATTGCTCTTTGCTTTGATGGTAGAAGTCTCCTACCTCTCCTGTCCTATCTTCATAGCTTTTCTAGAGGGTTCAAATGGGTCTGAGGCAAACTCCTCTTTGTACAACTTGAGAAGTAATTTATGATCCTAACATTTTTGCAACGGATATAAAAAATCTGAAAACAGATGAAATTTTTAAGATAAACCAAAATAATAATTTTAAGGCACCATGGAAAATAATCGTAAAAAGTGATGATGAATCAGTTGTAAATAAAAATTCAATAATTTTTAAAAGACTTATTTTATTTACTTGCAAGGAAGAGTAATAAAAACAGAGAAAGGTAACCAGATAGTAAGAGAAATCTCCCATCCACTGCTTCACTCCTAGCGGGCTCTAACAACCAGGGTTGAGCCATGCCAAAGCAAGGACCCAGAAACCCCATCCTGGGCTCCCACATAATTGGCAGGGACCCAAATTGTTTGACCACCCTTTTCCAATCTCCCAGAAGCATTAGCAGGGATCTGGTTTGGAAGCAGATAGCCAGGACTTGAACCAGCACACCAATATGGGATGCTGGCATTGCAAGTGGTAACTTAAACCCTTGTGTCACAATGGCAGCCCTAAAATTCAATAAATTTTATGGAGGTTGGCCAGCGCCACGGCTCAATAGGCTAATCTTCCACCTGCAGTGCCAGCACACTGGGTTCTAGTCCCGATCGGGGCACCAGATTCTGTCCCGGTTGCCCCTCTTCCAGTCCAGCTCTCTGCTGTGGCCAGGGAGTGCAGTGGAGGATGGCCCAAGTGCTTGGGCCCTGCACCCCATGGGATACCAGGATAAGCACCTGGCTCCTGGCTTTGGATCAGTGTGGTGCGCTGGCCACAGTGTGCCAGCTGTGTCGGCCATTGGAGGGTGAACCAACAGTAAAGGAAGACCTTTCTCTCTGTCTCTCTCTCTCTCACTGTCCACTCTGCCTGTCAAAAAATAAAAGAATATAAAAAAATTATGGAAGTAGATCAAGTTTTCTCATCACATCACCATAATTCGAAAATCAATAACAGGGGAGGGTTGTAAGTCATCATGTTGGAAAATATGTGGTTTCATAAACACCGAGGAAGAGGAAATGGGAAGGAGAAAGAAATAGGTCACAGGCTGACCTGCCCTAGTATTAAACACTGAGTGACGTTTCTCACATGGCTGGGGCAGTGGATGTAAGAACATCTAGAATGTCAAGCGTACTTACCAGCATATTGGCTTCCTGTAGCTGCTCTACAAAGCAGCCATGGCCTTGGGACAACACCGTTCTCTCTCAGAGTCCTGCACATCAGCAGTCAGACACACACGTCCTTTGTTAAAGCGAGGGGATCCTCAGGGCTGTGTGACTACTCGCTGGCCTGTTGCCCACTTCCAAGCCAGGTCCAACTTCAGGCCGCACCTGTCCGGTCCACTCTTTTTCATTCCTTTCTTCCAATCTTAAGGATCTGTGCAATTACACTCTGCTCACGTGAGTGTTCCTGGATGAACTCCCATGGAACGATTTTTCTCCTCAACCACATTTGCAAGTTTCTTTGCCAGGATTAGGACATCCTCGAGTGGTAGGTTTCTGATTACTAAAAGCAGCGAACATGAAAGCTAAAACTAACTGATGAATAGCAAACACAGAGACAAGCAAAAACGGGTATTGAAACTCGAAATGTAGAACAAAATTGAAGATAATAGTGTGAAATTAAAAATCATATTTGAATAATATGGTAATCTTTTTATACTGAAGAGTAGAGAAGATCAAATAATGTAAAACATACAGTTACAGCAGATTGGCCAGATCAGCAATTAAAGCAAACAGGAATATTATTCTTAAAAAAGAAATTAGTGAATTTCAAGCAAGGGATTAGACAAAGTAAAATAGCCCTAGAAAGAGATGAAATCCAGAATTAGTGTAAGGTGAAATGGTAAAAGATATTAGATTGAAAACTTTGGTGAGAATAAAACTCAGTGAACATTCCAGCCCCAGGCACAACAAAGGTTACCACATTGTCTTGGGTTACACAGCCCTAACTGTGAGGAAGTTTTCAAGAGCAGAAATATATAGAAAAGCAATGTATCCATTTAATTATGTTACTTTAACATTAACAAGAATTTAATCAGTAAAATATGAGTTTTAGTAACCATTTTTTATGAAGATATGTACTTTTTACATGAATTTCAAATATTATGATATATATTTAAATGTACATAAAAGCATAACAAGGTATATGCCAGGAAGGCCAGGCTAATATAACTAAAAAAGGAAATGCACAAACCCCATGTAATTGACATATCAACAATCTTAATTCTTTTTAAAAGATTTATTTATTTGAAAATCAGAGTTAAAAAGCAAGAGGGAAAGACAGAGAGAGAGAGAGAAAGAAATCTTCCATCTGCTGGTTCACTCCCCAAATGGCTACAACAGCCAGAGTTGGACCAGGCATGAAGCCAGGAGCCAGTTGCTTCTTCTGGGTCTCCCACTTGGGTGCAGGGGTCCAAATACTTGGGCCATCTTCTGCTGCTTCCCTAGGTGCATTATCAGAGAGCTGGATTGAAAGTGGAGCAGCTGGGAATTGAAGCAACACACATATGGGTGGCCGGTTGCCCAGGTGGCGGTTTAACCCGTTATACCACAATGCTGGACCCTGGATAGATATTTAATTGATGAAATGACAACACATCAATGTAGCAACCATGTCTTGAATAAGAATGGGAAACTGAAAGTGCCACTTCTCACTGAGTGCAGCCTCTGAATTAACATAATTGTCATGGCACTGCCTATCTAGCAGGACAAATACAAAATGAACAGGCCATCTTTTTTAAAAAAATAGATGTATTTCAGCCAGATCCGCGTGCCTTTAAAGGCACGCGGATCTGGCTGAAAAGCCCATGAGAGTATTTCAGGCATGGAAAGCCAAGACACTCTGGCAAAAGATCTCTGTGAGTGAGATCTCAGTGGAAAGAACAGGTCTTCAAAGAAGGAGGTACCTTTCTCTGAAGGGAGGAGAGAACCTCCACTTTGACTATGACCTTGTCTAAACAAGATAAGAGTCGGAGAACTCAAGGGGCTTCCATAGCCTTGGAAACTCATGACTGGAGCATAGGGAGATTACTGATGCCATAGACAGGAGTGTCAATTGGTAAAGTCAACAACAGGAGTCACTGTGCACTTACTCCTCATGTAGGATCTCTGTCCTTAATGTGCTGTGCATTGAGATTTAATGCTATAATGAGTACTCAAATAATATATTTCACTTTGTGTTTCTATGGGGGTGCAAACTGTTGAAATCTTTACTTAATGCATACTAAACTGATCCTCTGTAAAAAAAAAAAAAAAAAAAAAAAAAAAAAAAAAAAGAAAAGAAAAGAAAAGAAACTATCAACTCCCAACTTGACTCTCACTGGGATTAAACATGACAATAGGTCTGATCTGATTTCATCATCATTAAAAAAAATCATCTATTATTTTTCACTTTATGTTTCTGTGTGGGAGCAAACTGTTGAAAGCCTTACTTAATGTATACTAAGCTGATCTTCTGTATATTAAGATAATCGAAAATGAATCTTGATGTGAATGGAAGGGGAGAGGGAGTGGGAAAGGGGAGGGTTGTGGGTGGGAGGGACGGTATGGGGGGGAAGCCATTGTAATCCATAAATCGTACTTTGGAAATTTATATTCATTATATAAAAGTTAAAAAAAAATAAAAAATAAATAAAAAATTAAAAAAAAAAAAATCCAAAAAAAAAAAAAAAAAAAAAATAGATGTATTTACTTATTTGAAAGGCAGAATGACAAAAAGAGGAGACACAGTGGGAGAGATCTTCCATCTACTGGTTCACTCCCCACAAGGTCATAACAGCAGGGAATTCCATCTTGCTCTCCCAATGGGTGACAGGGGGCAAATAATTGGACCAGTTTCTACTGCCTTCCCAGGTGCATTAGAATGAATTTGGCTTGGGAACTTCGCAGCTGGCGGCTGAATCAGTACCCTGACATGGGATGCCAGGGTTGCAAGCAGCTGCTCAAGATATTGGGCCACATTGTCAGGCTCCATTTCTTGATTATTTTGTGATTTCTCTCTGTTTCACTCCCTAATATGCAACAACCAGAGTGAAGTCAGGAACCAGAAACTCCATTCAGGTTTCCCTCACGGTTGGCAGGAATCAAGTTCTTGAGTCTTCATCAGCTGCTTCCCAGGCACACCAACGGTAAGCTGCATCTGCAGCAGAGTAACCAGGATTCAAACCGATCCTCTGACTGAAATGCTGGAGTCCCAAGCTTCGGTTTAACCCACTATGCCACAATGCCTGTTCCTAAATACACGAATTTGGAGGGATCAGAAACATTTATCACATAGCCACTCTGACCCGTGTTTCTGTCCCTCCTTTCCCTTGTTTTTCCTTCCTATTGGAAGGAAATCTTGCCTAACTGGACATTTCAGGCGGAGACATTTTATTTATTTATTTATTTTAAAGATTTTATTTATTTGCAAGGTAGAGTCACAGACAGTGAGAGGGAGAGACAATGAGAAAGGTCTTCCATTCACTGGTTCACTCCCCAAATGGCCGCAATGGCTGGAGCTGGGCTGATCCAAAGCCGGGAGCTTCTTCCAGGTCTTCCACATGGGTACAGGGGACCACGTGCTTGGGCCATCTTGTGCTGCTTCCCAGGCCACAACTCAGAGCTGGATCAGGAGAGGAGCAACCAGGACTAGAACCATCACCCATGTAGGATGCTCACTAGGCTAATCCTCCGCCTGTGCCACCGGCACCCTGGGTTCTGGTCTGGGTTGGGGTGCTGGTTCTGTCCCGGTTGCTCCGTTTCCAGTCCAGCTCTCTGCTGTGGCAAAGGAAGGCAGTGGAGATGACCCAAGTGCTTGGGCCCTGCACCCCATGGGAGACCAGGAGAAGCACCTGGCTCCTGCCATCGGATAGGTGCTGCGTGCCGGCCGTAGCAGCCATTTAGGGGGTGAACTAACAGAACAAAGACCTTTCTCTCTGTCTCTTTCTCTCTCTCTCTCTCTCTCTCTCTCTCTCTCTGTCTAACTCTGCCTGTCAAAACAAAAAAAAATTCAAATGAAGTATATCTAAGATTAAGCGACATGTTCAAAAAGTCTTTTAAATTTCCTTATTTACTAAATAACAATTTTTTCTTAGCATTTTAAGCTAATTTAATTGTCACATGTTTGCAGGAAGTCTTGATAATTTGGCTCAATTTGTCCTTTGTTTTGTTTAGATTTTTTTAGTAGTCATGCCAAATCATTTACTCAGTGAACTTGAAATGGTAGATACTGCAATAATTCAGCATGGTGTTTAATGCTCATATAACTTCCCAAAAGGGAATTTTGCATGGCAAAACTATTCATTTGATGATGAGCTTTTCCAAAATATATTAGACATTTTAAGAAAGTAAATCTGGGGCCAGCGCCGTGGCTCAATAGGCTAATCCTCCACTTGTGGCGCCGACACCCAGGGTTCTAGTCCTGGTCAGGGCGCCGGATTCTGTCCAGGTTGCCCCTCTTCCAGTCCAGCTGTCTGCTGTGGCCCTGGAGTGCAGTGGAGGATGGCCCAAGTGCTTGGGCCCTGCACCTGCATGGGAGACCAGGAGAGGCACCTGGCTCCTAGCTTCGGATCAGCACGGTGCGCCGGCCGCAGCGCGCCGACCGCAGTGGCCATTGGAGGGTGAACCAACGGAAAAAGAAAGACCTTTCTCTCTGTCTCTCTCTCTCACTGTCCACTCTGCCTGTCAAAAAATAAA
Source organism: Oryctolagus cuniculus (assembly GCF_051225735.1). Lineage (NCBI taxonomy): Eukaryota > Metazoa > Chordata > Mammalia > Lagomorpha > Leporidae > Oryctolagus > Oryctolagus cuniculus. The sequence continues at coordinate 5,707,875 of NC_142879.1, read as the reverse complement.
AAAAAAAGAAAGTAAATCTGAAATAAAATTTACAGTCAAAGTGTGGTTCAGGGCAGAGTTTAAGCTGAAAGATCATTTTATCCAGCTGTCACAACCTATTTTAAAAAGCCACATTTTTATGATTCAAGAATTAGTGATTCAATTATGATATCCTTAAATCCCTAGCAATTCCATATGTACTATTATACTATTTGTTATTAGAAGGGTTCTGGGTGTACATACATATGTCAACAGGCATTACTCTTCCGACAGTGGTAAATGAAATTTCCTCACTCAATATTACTAGACCAAAAATTTTGGAAGCCTAAAATGTCACACTAATAACATATTAAAAGTAATAGGAGTTATATGTAACAAATAATTAGCAGATCTGTACAAGGGGAGCTGATCTGACGTGAGCCAACGTGTCATGCCACCCAACATGGCTGACATCTTCCTGATAGACAAGGAGGAAGTGAGCCTAGCTCAGAGACAGGTATTTTTTTTTTGGAAAAGAAAAACAGAAAATTCCTCTAGAAGCCCCATTGGATTGCACTGGAAGAACAGAAAACCAAAGAATCAAAAATGCTTTTTAACAGAGTACATTTTCTGACATATGGGCTGCATATGGAAAACACAAACTGTACTGAGAATGAAAACACTGTTTAGGAAACAAACTTCTGCAACTGTGAAGACTCAATTCTAATCCACTTCAAACAGCAACATCTCCTAAAGTAGCCAACCCCTCTCCCCGCCAAAAAGCTGTCAGGTTTAGGAGTTGAGGGAAGTGGGATCCTGGAGAGCTAAGTGCTCTGTCCCTGAAGAATGGAATTGGAGATCCACAGACTTTCAAGAGGAGGAAGCACAGCCTTATCACAGCTCAGTCAAATGCAAGAAGCACCACACATGAGGAGTTGAAGAGATCATAAGGGGACTTAGGCATTTGGAAAGTTTCATTTGGAGAAAAATATGCACTACAACATCATTATTTTGCTCATAATGCCCATCTGAATATTTGATAGTAGTTGTGTGAAGATATGGGGCAGTGTAACCAATAATACAGAGGAAGGTAAACCAGAATGGCAGATAATTTAAATATCAGCATTTTTAGATAAAACACTTAAAATCAACCCATGAACAAAAAATAGAAGTAGCGGTGGAAAATTTGTGATCCCATCAAGAGTTATTCAAAACATTGCAATCTATAAATGACATTTGAAAAAGTGTTCTAGAATGTAAAAACTAAAATACCTGCAATGAAACAAACATTAGATAAGCATTACAGGAAGTCGCAAAGCTCAGTGTTACTGAACTTGAACAGTACAACAGAAAATATCCAACTCAACAACACTGAGAAAAACAATGGAAACAACATGCGAGAGAATCTAAGGAGCATGAACCATTCAGAGTGAACTCCAGAGCGTGTGAATTCTAGAAGGAAGCAGACATGAAAAGGCACACGGCTCTATTTTAGAAACCACTGTTGAAAAAATTTCCAAAACTAATAGGCAGCTCAGAAAACAACATAAACAATGAGGAGACATTCCTAACTGGGGCAGGAGTTGTGACACAGCTAGGTCAGGCTGTTGCTTGAGATGTTCGCTTCCTCTGTTGGAATGAAGGGTCGGGTCCTGGCTGCTGCACTTACAATCCAGCTCCCTAATGCGGTACCAGGGAAACAACAGACAACAGTGCTATGGTTTCCCACGTGAGTGGGAAACCAATGTGGAATTCTGGACTCTTGGGCCTGGCCCAGCCACAATTGCTGTAGGCATTTAGGGAGTGAATAAGTGAATGGAAAATCTCTCTGTGGGTCCCTGGTTCACTCTCTCTCTGTGTCTCCCCCACCCCTATCAGATACATAAGTATTTTAATAAAATCTCATTACTTAATATTTAACAGAAACCATACAATCACAACAAAATACTAGAGTGACATCTTTAATTTGTTAAACACAAACAGTATGCCTACTGTAAGACAAACAAAATTCCAATGTAGAATTCTAAGCCCAGTAAAAATATTATTAATCATGAAAATGACATAAAGACATTTTTGATCAAAGAAAAGAAGAGGAAATATATCCCACGAAGCAAGTTCTTTATGGTAAAAATAAATCTATACAATAATGAAGAGTTAAACTGCATAACAGATTAAAGTTCTCTGTATAAATAATTAGGCATATAAAACATAAAAGCCATTTAAAATGAATAACTATATTACATTGGTTCTTGATAATTGAGAACACAAATGTAATGGGAAAATTGGGAAATGGGTATACAGAGTTAAAAAAAAAAAACACAGATTGTATGAAAAGTATTGTTAACAATATTATTTAGTGACCTCGGTGATTCAGGGATGCTACTGCAATATCCAGGTTTCCATTCACTGTGCCTGGGATTGTGCCAGAGTCGTGCCACAGCCAAGGAGCATGGGACGCCAGCAGCTGGGAGAGACCAGCAGAGATGCTCTACTAGGGCTGCAGAAGAACAAGGCCTTCCAGATGCCTCCAGCCAGTACTCAGTCCACAGTGTGACAGGAGAGGTTGTCGTCAACCATGGTTCACCAAGAGTTGCTAGAGCAAGCCAAAGGAATAGGTGAGATGTTGGTGCCAGGGAGTGCGTTGCTGTTACCAAAACCTAGACATGTGCAGCTGGCTTTCAATTCAGATGATGAGGAGAGGTTAGAAGAGACTCAAAGGCTGCAAATGGCAAGGAATCTGATTTTGCCTTGAACTTCCAGGAGGGAACACAGCCCCACCCACGTGAATTTTAGTCCACTGAGATCTATGTTGGTTTTCTCTCTTATAGAATGGAAGAAAACAAGTGTGTCCTTTAAGCCATCACAGCAATTTATATACAAGTCTTCAGAGGAAATACGAACATCCAGAAACAAAGAAAGTATTATTTCATTTCAAATCTTGAAGACTAAGGCTGATATTCTTCAAAAAGCGAATGAGAGACTGTAACACAGCCAATCCTTGACTTCCACAGATTCTGCACAGAAGATTCAGCCAACTGTGGATTAAAAAATATCTGGAAAAAATTATGTCTGTAGTGAACATGCACTGAATTTTTCTTGTCAGTGTTTCCTAAACAATAGAGTATCACAGCCATTCCCATGGCATTTGTGCAGCCTTAGGTATGGCAAATAATCCAGAGATGACTTAGTTTAGAGAGCCATGCACAGGCCATCTGCTGGAACTGCACCATTAACATAAGGGCTTAAGCACCTTTGGATGTGGGCATTGTGAGTATTTAGTGGAAGCTATCCTTCATGGATATCAAGGAAGGACTACATTGTATTATAGGGTGTCCTTTCACAATTGCAGTGACAGCAGATGGAATCAAGATGCTACTGGAAAGTTATGCTTAGTGAATTATGCCAGTCCCCAAGAAGACAAATAATCATGTTTTATCTGAACTATGGTAGTTAATATAGAATACAAACAAATGTATAGGAATGAAAAAGAAAACTTGTGATTTGGTTATTGTTTTTAGCTCTTGTTTATACTCCTATGGAACTGTGGTTGTGTACTTTTTATTTGTTGAATATTATGATTAGTGGTGCATTAAGCCTGTGGATTGAATAGAGTGGATGGAAATTATGGTTTTGCCAAAAAAAAAAGGAAAGAAGAATGGGGATTGAGGGTGGGAGAGAAATTGGGAGGGAAGTATGGTTACCTTAAAATTTTACCTATGAAATCTGTTTCTTTATATTAATAAAAAATTAAGATTAAAATAAATAAACATAAAAAATAAATCAAAACCATGGACATTTGAGAAAATGTGTCTTTAAATTTATAACCAAGCTGCATGAGGTGAGTAACAGCATATGAGCTATATTGTTTTGCTAGTAGGATATATATATATACATATATATATATATATAACTTGTTACTTTTCTAGCTATTATTAAGCATCACTTTCTGAGATGGGCTGGAAAGTCAGGTTGGCTGTTTCACACATACTGGTCATCAAATTTATTTACTTTTGCAGAATTCATGAATTATGGGCATCACATTTATGATACCATAAAAAGTTAATATTTTCCATCATTGTGAAACCATGGGAAACTATAATGAGAAAGTTCAAAAGTTTAATTTCATACTTTGGGAAGATAAAATGAAAAAATACATGGAAAAATTCCATAAAATTATAGGTAACACTTAACTTGGTAAAAATAGGGATGACAGCCAAGATTACTGTGAAACATTAACCTTGAAGCATGATAGGAATACAGTGACTGCAAACTTAAATTTGTTAGAGCAATGGAAATTTTATTTTCGAGTTGTCAATAGCTAATATCAAAGAGAAATTGTTTTATAATTTGAAAATTGCTTAGGGTTTTTAAAACAAATTTACATTTATTAGAGATGCATATTGAGTTTGTAATGGTTAAATGACTGCAATATCTAAGATTTATTTTGAGTTATGGTAGAAAACAAAAATGTTGATATAATAAATGTGGCTAAATATTGTGAACTCTGATGGGAATATGATAGCTTGTGGTAGTATTTTTTCCTATGTCAAGTGTCTTTGAAAGCTACTATAATGCATTATTTTAAATTACTCTCTGCATTCATACAGCAGTGAAGTCAATCCATGTGTTCTACATGAAGAATTAATCTTATTTTTAGGATTGATTTCATTGGTCGTGGGACTTTTTAAAAAATCAATGACTGAAGAAATGAAGACTTACTGTTGGAAAAGAAACATTTCCTGTATTTGCATGAATCATCTCACTCTCTTATGTTCTGTCTTCTATAATGATAAGTATGTATTGTGTAGGGCCTGCACATTCATTCTGAAACTGTGTAGTGTGGAGAGTTCTGGGGCAGAATCCAGCAAAACTCATCTGTGATGGACAGATCCCCTTCAATCCTCAAGCAAGAGTATATGCAGGCAATACTAGTCCTCTAGGAAAACCAACAAGATTATCATTATATTCTGCTAAAGAAGTGACTAAAAATTCATTCTTGGAGCAGTGTCAAATTCTAAGGATTACCTCTTAGAATAAAACCGTGTCTTTTTTCATACCTCTCAAATATCATTATAGGGATTTGAGTGAAAACTAAATGATGTCTTAATAACAGAGCCTAATCTTCTGTGCATCCTTCTGACAATAACTTTCCATTCCCCTACCCTAGAAAGGCATTTTTTTAATCCATGTAATCCTTTTTTTTTTTTCATTCTTCTGAATGAAACTTCTCTCTCCACCACACACAGAGATCTCACATCAGTGTTTCATTATTTTTCATGATGCATAACTAGTAATGCACTATTCTAAACTCCCCATTGCTGTTTTAATGCTAAGGATCAGTCCCCACAATTCAATAGTTTATACTCACACGTCATTCTCAAGTCCTTAATACAAAATTATAAAATCCCCAGGAGTGTAGTGGTGAGTCTATAAAGGAAGGGAGTTTTCTAGAATGTTGGAAACTATGAGAGGCAGTGCTCAAAGAAGTTACAGTCAGCTAAGGACGTGGGAGCTGAAGATTATGGGGAACCATGGATCTTCAGATACTTGTATTTTGCCAGAATGTGCCTCTGTACTTTGTTTTCCTCCCAAACTGCATGATGTCTACTGTGTTGTGTGCATTCACTGGACACTGGCTTTCTTCCATTGTAGAAATAAGGATGATTTAATATGTACCCTGTCAAACCCTAGCAACCTGTTAAAACCATAGTGGATGCATCACATTGTTTCTATGCTATTGTTGTGAATTTGAATTTTAATTAATAGAGTGTGCGATTTTATTTATTTATTTTTCACTGTGTGAGAGCTGGAGAGAGAGAGGCAGTCACCAAGGCAGCTCTCATTCACCGGTCCATTCTGCAGATGTCCACTATGGCTAGAGCTGGAACAAGTGGATGCTGAGAGTAGCCGATTCACTCTGGATCTCCCGAGTAGGTGCTGGAGACTAAATCTAACTTGAATTAGCTAAGACTAACTTGAATCATCATATGCTGCCTCTCGGGGTGGGGCTCTGGCAGGAAGCTGGACTTGGGAAACAAACTGGGACCCACCCAACTATTTTGAAATGTGGGATGCCTTAGACCTAACACACTACCCTCCTAAAATGGGTGATCTAGAGCAAACAAAACACAATCATTAGTCACATTTAAATCTTTCTTTCTCCAAAATCAGCGTTTTCAACAGGATGAGAAAAATGAACACAGGGGATAAACAGCTTGAGGGTCAGTCACATCAAACACTATAACACAGTTTCAGGGGTTTAGTTTATATGGCAATTACCTGCTGCTAGCTTTGAAAGTTCTCTTTCTCTGTGTCACTCCCTCTCTTTCTGTCACTCTACCTTTAACATAAATGAAGGAATGCATAGATTAGAAAGTCACATATGCTGTTTTCCAGGTTTGAAGTGTCATGGAACTATATTACAATTTCGGGTCTTCCTTCCTGGCAATGTTTTGCTCTCGTTTCTCCTTTGCTATGATTAGATTCCCCAAACACCAGAATTTATAGAGTCCCTCTTTCTAGCAGTGACATCTAAGAGCATGAGTGTTGAGAATACCAAGTATTATTTGGGAGCTTTTGCGTGTGATTGTTTAACATAAACATTTATATAACAGTAGCTCAGGGTGAGGCTTTAGGGTGATATATGGGCATAGGAGTGTTGGTTGCTTTTTCAAGAGTTGGACCCCAACCAGGATGACAAATAATAAAATAGTACTAAATATTACAAACATTAAATTGGTAAACTTGTTACTGCTGATGTTGGAATTCAGCATATTTACTTATTTCAAGTATTCCGATTGTTAACATGTTCAAAGACACATTGGTTAGTATAATTAAATATTTTTTAGTGTTTATTTTATTGTTTGAAAGACAGAATTAGAGAGACAGGCAGAGACAGAGAGAGAGAGCTCTTCCATCCACTGGTTCACTCCCCAGATAGTCTCAAAAGCCGGAGCTGAACCAATCCGAATGAAGCCAGGAGCCCAGAGCCTCTTCCTGGGCTCCCACATAGGTACAGGGGCCCAAGGACCTGGGTCATCCTCCCCTGCTTTCCCAGGCACATTAGCAGGGAGCTAGATAGAAAGTGGAACAGTCAGACTTAAACCAAAGCCCATATGGGATGCTGAAACGAAAGTCTGGGGCTTTAACCCACATTGACACAGTTTTGGACCATAAATATGTTTTAATTTTATTTAACCACAAGCAAATGTCATGGGGAATAGGACTGTGAATTCTTTTTTTTTTTTTCCTTCTCTTTGGTCTGTGTGTTTGTTTTTCTAACATCCAGAAACAACAAATAGAATAGGACGGGCTAAAACTCTGACAAAATTTTAGCACAAGCAAATTTTTGGAAGTTCAGCAAGAGATATTTAAGCAAAAATAAAATGAGAATTTAATTTACTATAAATGAAGCTGTATATGACATAGACGTATGTCATAGTAGTTTTAATGAACCTGCATCCATACTGACAATAAAAACATTAAACAGAAGAAATTAGATGAACATTGAAAAATCTGAATTGTCTGTGAAGATTATACAGAATGAGAATACATACAACGTTTAAATTTTTAGGAATCTTCCAACTTGAACTAAAACTTGTATAAGTTGGGAAAGATAAAGTTTCTGTATACTTCTTGCATACATTTTCAGTATTTATAAGTTGCAATAATGATCTATGATGACAAATGTATGATGCACAGAAAGAGTTAATAGTAGCAGATCTAGATTTTGTCACAAGGCTTTTTAACTCACATAAAAACACATATACATACATAATCAAAGCTTATGAAGTCATGATAACTTTGTTATGTAACTTCTTTAAAAAGTAAAACCCTATCCTATGCTATATGCTTAACTTGCTGGCTTATATTTTGTTAAATCACATTTAAAGGATAAAGAAGGCCTGGAAGCAGAGTTTAAGTTATGGATTTTTAAGGTTACGTTAAGCATTGCAATGTGATGCTAACCTTTTACACAGATGGAAGACGTCTCAGCCTGCCATTTCAGCACCTGCCCTTCAGGGTGTTTATGGCTGATATTTTAAGCAGACAGTAAATGTAGAGAAGAAATTTCATACAGGATAACCAACAAATATGTGTAAAAATTCAACTCTGTAACTAAAATCCCATTACATATCTATTTAATCTCATTTTGAAGAGGAATGCTATTTTTTCTTTCTATAGCAATAAAATGCTACATTTAAAATCAATCTGTGCATAACTCACTGACATGGATTAAAACTCTTGCTTGTGTGGCATTTTTAGCAGACTGAACAAAATGGAAATGTCACCTTTTCTTTTGGGTGAAAGTATTTTTGCTTTGCCTAGAATAAAATATACAGAGTTTAACATTAGCTTTAAAAATAAAAATTCTGTGGTAACCTAAAAGTTCACCAAAATGTTAAGTTGGCAAAAGTATTACTAAATAAAAGAATGTGTAAGGAACCTGAGCCAAAGGCAAAAATTTTAGAGCTTTTTTTCGCTCTGATATCTTTTGAGGAGTATTTGTTAATTTCAGTAAATTAAAAATGATCTCAAAATGCTACCTATGAAAAATCTTAATAATTACATGATTTATCCATTCATCAAATTTCTTTGGGCCCAGCACTGTGACATAGCAGGTAAAACTGCCACCTGCAGTGCCGGAATCCCACATGGGCACCAGTTTGAATCCCAGCTGCTCCACTTCTGGTCCAGCTCTCTGCTATGGCCTGGGAAAACAGTAGAAGATGGCCCAAGTCTTTAGGCCCCTGCACCTGTGTGGGAGACCTGGAGGAGGCTCCTGGGTCCTGGCTTCTTCAGACTGGCACAGCTCTGGCCATTGTGGCCAACTGGGGAGTGAACCAGTAGTTGGAAGATCTCTCTCTCTCTGCCTTTCCTTCTCTGTCTGTGTAGCTATGACTTTCAAATAAATAAATAAATATTTAAAAATTTCTTTGGAATTTTCATTTTGAAAATTAAAGATATTCCTTAGAGTGCCCTGTCTACTCTCATGACCAAAATCAACAACAGGGGTAAGACACAGAGCCTGGACTCCTCCCATTGCTTTGTGAAGTCTCATACACTGAAGGTAAGATTTCTCTTGGCCTTGAGAATCTGAACAGGTTTATTTATATTTTTAGGTTAAAGAGTAGTACATGTTATTTGACACATCATGCTATCTACTTTATTGAATGATTTCTTGTTAAAGGAGTGAGTAAGGAAGGCTTATGTAGAAGATAAACATATTTTAGCAATTTTAGTAGTTCTATTTGTCTCTAAAAATAAATCCAGTGATATCAATCAGTGAATGACTTCATCGTAAAAGTCTGCTTTCATTTTAAAGTTAGGATATTCTCAGGGTTCATTATCATAGGCCCTATTTCTTCTTTGGGACACTAATTTGCAGGCAGAAAAGTAGATACAGCAGTGTCTCTTCTTCTAGTGATCTAGTATTCTATATCATTTTTACATAATACAACCTCGAGATTTTAAAATAAACAAACAGTTTGGAATGGTGATTTAATATAGATTTGCTAAGTCTAAACTTGAATTTCCAAACTCTGAGATAGTTGGTGTGTCCAACTATCTGGATAGTAAGTTAAAAATGGAGGAGTCTGGACGTAGAGCAGGAGACGTACTCACTGGTGTGTACGTGGTCATTCTCCTGGCACCTGCCACTGGCCACTCAGTGATCTGAAACTCTTCTTTGGCTAGCTCTCTTGAAGTTGATATTCTGGTGTATAAGAAGTTTTAGTTTAAAAAGTACTAAATTTCAAACTCAACAACTATTATGCACAAGTGGTCTACCACGTTGTTGGGAATGCAATGCTGAGTAACTTAGAAATAATCCCTGTATAGAAGAGACTCTGTAGGGATGAAAATGTCTGTAAGTGTTAGGAAAAAGGAATTACAGCCTGAAATAGAAGCGTAATGTAATGGCCATTGCATTATTGCATTGTTATATAATTAAAGTTTCTGATACTCAAACTTATGTGACAGATGTTATTCTAAATGTTGCAGAACAATGTGTTTCCTTCAGTATTTAGACAAATAGTTTTTGAGAATGAGAGACCTAGGGAAGGGGTTACTTCCCGGTACTCATTTTACTTGGCATTAAATCCCCAGTGCCTCGCACACTATATGGTCTAGATAAATGGATAGATGCACAAAGAAGCGAAACATTAGACGAGTAAGTGAGTTAGTGACTATGAGGACGTGAGTCAAGTGCTCCAACTCTGCCTTACACAAACAAGTATTTGCTCAGCATTGTGAAAGATCTCGTAGTGCCATGAACCAGCTGTAGTTTGACATATGCTATTGGTCAGTTTAAGCACACAGGCTTTCTGAAAAGTTCGTCCACTTTTAAACACCTGTGGGATAGAGAATAGATTAAATTTAGAGGGAAGGCACTGAACACATAAAGAAAAAAATAAACATTTGAAAGTTCTTTAAAGTGTTCAGTTTAGTTGAGAAGTATGAAGAGGGTCTACCAAAGATTGTAAATTATGGGAGGGAAAACGCAGACCTTATTTTTTGTTTATTTTTCAAAGAAGCACATTTTAAGCAATGAACACAATAAACAGCCTGGTTTTGTTTCCTGTTTTGTTTTTTTTTTTTCAAAGTGCATATCTGAAGTGTTCTAGTTAAGGGCAGCAATTTTGTAGCTTTTGAAAAAGACAAACTTCATAAACTATGATTTGAGATTCAGCAATACAAAAATATTTTAGGATGGGAAATAATATTCAGTATCTAGGACTTGAAACACATTTCAGAAATCAAAAATCGTAAAAATGCAAGTATTATACATATTTTTACAAGAACATACTCTCTAAAATTGAATGGAAAAATGCTGCAGTTGTAATGGTGAACATGCATCGTTGCTACGGTGAATCAGAAGTGGGTATGCAGAGTGTGTATATCAATGTGAAGATCACTGAAAGCAACTTTTTTAATTTTTAATTTTTTTTTAATTATATTTGACAGAGTTAGACAGTGAGAGAGAGAGGCAGAGAGAAAGGTCTTCCTTCCGTGGGTCCACTCCCCAAATGGCTGCTACAGCCAGAGCTATGCCCATCCAAAGCCAGGAGCCAGGTGCTTCCTCCTGGTCTCCCACGTGGGTGCAGGGGCCCAAGCACTTGGGCCATCCTCCACTGCTTTCCTGGGCCACAGCAGAGAGCTGGACTGGAAGAGGGGCAACCAGGACTAGAACCCGGCGCCCATATGGGGTGCTGGCGGAGGATCAACCAAGTGAGTCACGGCGCCGGCTCCGTAATCACTTTTAACATGTAGCTTCTTCATTCAAACATAAAAAATAGTAACAGAGTACAGTCTTTAATTACTTTAAAATAATTTAATTTTGTTTTGTTCATTAGAGAGACAGAGAGCTACCATCCAGTGGTTCACACAGCTGGCGGTGAGCCAGGCAGAATCCAGGAGCCGGGAAGTCAATCTAGGTCTCCCATACAAGGGCAGAGACCCAGACACTTGAGTTATCACTGCTGCTTCCCAGCGTCTGCAGTAGCAGGAAGCTGGAGTCAGGGGCTGTTCTCTGATGTGGGATGTGGGCATGTGGGTTACCAGATAACTGGTATTTTCATGGCTAGATTGAACACTCAGTCTTAACCACAGGTAATCTAAAATTGAGAATGCTGTGTGTATAGCAGGGAGATTATATTCTTTTTTTTTTTAATTTATTTAATGAATATAAGTTTCCAAAGTACGAATAATGGATTACAATGGCTTCCCCCCCATACCGTCCCTCCCACCCACAACCCTCCCCTTTCCCACTCCCTCTCCCCTTCCATTCACATCAAGATTCATTTTCGATTATCTTAATATACAGAAGATCAGCTTAGTATACATTAAGTAAGGATTTCAACAGTTTGCTCCCACACAGAAACATAAAGTGAAAAATAATAGATGATTTTTTTTAAATGATGATGAAATCAGATCAGACCTATTGTCATGTTTAATCCCAGTGAGAGTCAAGTTGGGAGTTGATAGTTGTTTTTTTTTTTTTTTTTTTTTTTTTTTTTTTTTTTTTACAGAGGATCAGTTTAGTATGCATTAAGTAAAGATTTCAACAGTTTGCACCCCCATAGAAACACAAAGTGAAATATACTGTTTGAGTACTCGTTATAGCATTAAATTTCAATGCACAGCACATTAAGGACAGAGATCCTACATGAGGAGTAAGTGCACAGTGACTCCTGTTGTTGACTTTACCAATTGACACTCCTGTCTATGGCATCAGTAATCTCCCTATGCTCCAGTCATGAGTTTCCAAGGCTATGGAAGCCCTCTGAGTTCTCCGATTCTTATCTTGTTTAGACAAGGCAAGCTGACTTGCCCCAAATGGTAGAGTTAGAAACATACCAGGGTACTCCAATTTAATCCCATCAAGGTGGCATGTACCAATGCCATCTCACTATTCCAAGTGATCAATTTCAGTTCACAATTGATCATAATGAAAGGACTAAGAGTCAAAGGGAGCACATAAGCAAGTCTAAGACCTGCTAACACTAACCGATAGAATAAATAAAGGGGAGAGTGATCCAACATGGGAAGTGAGATACTCAGCAGACTCATAGAATGGCAGATGTCCTAAATAGCACTCTGGCCTCAGAATAAGCCCTAAAGGCATTCGGATCTGGCTGAAAAGCCCATGAGAGTATTTCAGGCATGGAAAGCCAAGACACTCTGGCAAAAGATCTCTGTGAGTGAGATCTCAGTGGAAAGAACAGGTCTTCAAAGAAGGAGGTACCTTTCTCTGAAGGGAGGAGAGAACCTCCACTTTGACTATGACCTTGTCTAAACAAGATAAGAATCGGGAGATTATATTCTTAAGACATCCATCTCTTTTATCAGAAATAATCCTTTTAAACTTTCTTATCTTTTATATTTATAAATTGTTTGAAGAATTAATTCTTTTATTTAGTTTGAATATTTCTGATCCTAATATATTTAAAAGTTTAATAAGACAGCTCTGTGAGACAAGGCCAAGTATATCTGAAACATTCCAGTGAGGCAAGACTTAATGTTAATAATTACACTTGCCATTTTAATAACAATTAAAAATTAATTCTCCAAATTACAACATGCAACCTCATAAATAAAGAGAAAAATGTGAACGTGAATCAAGTTAACAGATATGGTGGGTATTTTTGTGGTAGTAATTACTGAAAAATTACACCATTTGAATATAACACATGTACTCACATAATATATCATCTATATAAAATGTTATACTAATATCAAAATATCTTAAAAATAAAAGAAATTAAATTTGAAAATCTATAGAAAAACAAAAAGTCCAATGAGATTTTGAAATGCGTATATTGCAGAGAAGACCTAAAATTGTACTTAAATGTCTTTTCCTCCTGAGATAGCAATATGGAAATATATGCATAATGTTTCTCCTTATAACTTGCTTCTGTGAAATACAAGAAAGTGATGAGACAGCAACAGTTACCAAAGCACTGCGGTCTCTACCACACTGTCTGCAGCCCTCACTTGCTCTCTGTCTTGCTCCCTCTGATAGACATCAGAAAAGATGGTCTGGGTAGTTCCAGAAAGAGGCCAACAGTCAGTGAGGAGCTCATGCTCTGTGTGCAGCAGCAAGGCAGGAGCTGAGTGATCCTGAAAGATGAGCCCCTCCCAGGCAGGCCTGGAGATGACTGCACGTCTGGCTGACACCGGATCAAGCTTCCCGAGTTTCAAGTCCCTGGAGCCTCATCCAGGTTCTTCTCCATAGAAATACGAGCTAAAGTAAATATTTCCTTTAATAAGATTTTAAGTTTTTGAAAATACTTATTAATGCATGTATGGATAGCAATACTACCTTTTAAATGTAAAGCAAAACAAAAAGAAGCATTAAGAACTGGGACATAAAACGTGAGATTTTGCATACTTTAAAATGAATAAAATCAATAACATAGTATGACATACTCCATAAGCATGAAAATATTAGTAGCCTTTTAAAATGATATCTTAAAATTATTAAAATATAGGTAATACTATGATAATATATTATCAGACTTTTCATGCACACACAAACGTAACTGCCTGGTAAATATATAAATGAGGTACATCTCATTAATAATAAAACCAATTAATTAATGCTATCACATTTTATCTAAATGTTGATAAACTGTTGTACACATGGAAGGGTACTTCACAAAATGGAACTTGGAGTTGTCAACGGTGGTACAGAAAGTATATTTACTTCTAAAAATATTTTTGAATAATTAACAGGAACCATTTTTTAAAGATTTATTTTATTTATTTGATACTCAGTTACACAGAAAGAGAAGGGGAGGCAGAGAGAGAAAAGGAGAGAAGTTTTCTATCTGCTAGTTCACCACCCACCAGGCCACAATGGCCGGAGCTGTGCTGATCTGAAGCCAGGAGCCAGGAGCTTTCCCCAGGTCTTCCTGTGTGGGTCCATGGACTTGGGCCATCCTCCACCGCTTTCCCAGGCCACAACAGAGAGCTGGACCAGAAGTGGAGCAAACAGACTCAAACAGGCGCCCACATGGGATGCTGGCACTGTAGACAGTGGCTCCACTCATTACACCACATTGCTGGCTCCAACAGGAATCATTTAAATATTTAAATGTCATCATTTAAACTCTATGTTGGGGCCAGCACTGTGGCAAAGTGGGTAAGCCCACCACCTGCTGTGCTGGCATTTCCCCTATGGGCATCGGTTCAAGTCCTAGCTGTTCCACTTCCAATCCAGCTCTCTGCTACGGCTTGAGGAAGCAGTAGAGGATGTCTCAAGTCTTTGGGTCCCTGAACCCAGGTGGGAGACTCAGAGGAAGCTCATGGCTCCTGGCTTCCGATCGGTGCAGCTCTTACCACTGTGGCCAATTGGAAAGTGAACCAGCGATGGAAAACCTCTTCCTGCCTCTCCTTCTCTCTCTGTGTAACTCTGACTTTCAAATAAATAAGTAAATCTTTAAAAAATTCTATGTTTAATGTTATTATAATGTATCCATTTTGAAGTAATGTACACATATATCAAAAATATAAGCATAAAACTATTGGACAGTATTGCTAAAAGACTTGCAGAATCATTCTGTATATGCATTTTAACAAAAAATCACAACATAAATGTTATATAATTATTTGAAATATATTTAAATGCACGTGGAGTAAAATATCACATAGGAATTTATGTATGTGGAGAAAGACAAAGATAAGAAAACAGCCAATCATACATTTGAGAAAAGAACTATAACAACACCCCAGTGAGATTTTCAATGTGCAGTATGTCTTACTCATTTTGTCTTTTATGTAAAATTGAATGATTTAACTTTTTAGTGATTTCTGATTACAGCGTGATGATTTAGGGGTACATAAACTGTATAAACAGACGCTACCCTTGTAGGTTTCCACAGAGTTTTCACTTACAGCCAACGAACAAACAGGTAAGTACTTATCTCCAACCACATCAAATTGAATTTGTTACATATCTGCAGCTTTTTATTTGCCCATTATTTCTCAATAAGATGCTTATTTTTAAAATTTTTTAAAGAGGTTAGCCCTAAAATAGAATAGTTTTAGGCTGATACATAAAGGAGGATTCTCTCTGCTTGATAGAAAAGAAGAAATTTGGCCTAAAATCTTGCACAGGACTGGGTGGGACTGTAGGCAAGGCAGAGTGAGAAGGGCATACACAGATCAGATTCCTCTGGCCGTGCCCACTCTCCAGGAGGCTTTGAGTACACTAGCAACTGAGACATACTCTTTGCCTTCATTGTTCTCACACACTTCTTAATACCACGGAGAGGTTTCCTCGGGATGTTGGAACTAAGAGAAAAATCACAGCAGTGTTAACAGTGAAACAACCAGCAGAGGAGAACTAAGTTGCCACGGCTGGGGGATCGTGACACTATGAAGATGGCACTGTGTGTCAGAGACTGAAACACAAGGTTCCCAGGGGCCTGTTTGTCTGCACCTAGCAGGTAGTGACCCATGGTCTGCTCAGAAGATGCTCAGGGACACATGAAAGCAAAGCTGGATGATGTCTTCACTTGTCGGTGAGCAAGAGATTGAGATTGAAGGGATTGTAGATGGCAATGTACCCATCTACATCAGAATGGTGGTTTTATGGACTCATATTTGCATATTTTCCTCAATTAAACAAGAGATGATAAGAAACTAGAAAAAGTAATCAGGTTTATTAAAAACAACCAATGTATAATTCACACATTGTCAGAGGAAGGCATTTGTCACAGTGGTTAATTCCAGTTTAAGAGGCCTGCATCTGACATCAAAGTGTCAAGTTAGAGTCCCACCTCCTCTGCTTGTGATCCACCTTCCTGCTAATGTCCATCCTGGGAGGCAGCGAAAGATGGTTCAGATGCTTGGGTCCTGCTCCAAACGTGTGAGACGTGCACTGAGTTCCAGGCTTCTGACTTCAGACTGGCCTAAGGTTGGTTGTTGGCATTTGGGGAATGGCCAGGGATTGAGATCTCTATCTCTATCTCTGCATTTGAAATAAGTAAACAAAAACGTTTAAATAATGTCAGCAGTTTCTTGCTAATAGTTTAAATTTCCCAAATGCATTTTCAGACAATAATATAAATTAACTTGGAGAACGTAAAGGATTTAATTTGATGAGTCCAGATAATCTGGATATTTTATTTAATAAACATCATCACCCTGAGGGAATATGAGTTATTACCTTTTCTGTTACAAGTTTTCACAGAAAGTTTTTTATTCACTAGGAATAGCAGTATTAAAACTAAGACTAGACAAGTGATTGACAACAGTTCAGCAAGTTCAGCACCATTCTTTTGCTTGATATTCAAGATGTGCTGCCTGTAGCATAAATTAATCTGAAACCTTTGAATTTTTGTCCTTGTCCTTTAGAGAAGTAGCAATTGTAAAATTTATGCTTTGGCTTGTCTGCCTAAGTGTGAACTATTACAATAAGGTGCACTATTTGAATAACTACCTCAACACAGACTTCTGTTTATACATTTTGGGGGCTCTAATGAAAGAAGAAAGAAAATGGAAGAAATTGTGGTTTGATATGATAAGTTCGTAAACTAAATTAGGAAGTAATTGTACACTCATTGAAGTTTCTAATTAATTGCTTAAGAATATAATAATAACCAGCACTATATTAAAATTGGTTTTACCTTAAACATTCTGAAGAAGCCAGGAACATGTCTATCACCATGCTTATGGAATTTCGTTGACATCTGTATTTACCTCATCATTCTTACTATCATACTCTCAGTGAACCTGGACAGCACATATTGTATATTGTTGACAGCTCATCAATGGTACATATAACATTTTAAGTTAACACATGTTATATAAATAACTGAAGAAAGATAGTAAAGAGTATTAGGCCATTATAAAGTTGATCAATAACTAGGAAAATATAATAAGATACTTTCAATGAAGTGAAAGTTATCAAATTATCAATAACTCTGACAATTATATGCTTAAGTCTAGATTTACTGATCATTATATTATGAATGTTGGAAATTAATTTTTACTCTTTCTCATTACACTTACCTAAAGCAAATGAAAAGAATAGTGGGGCCGGCTTTGTGGCATAGCAGTTAAAGCCATGCCTGCAATGCCAACATCCCATATGGGTGCTGGTTCAACTCCGACCCAGCTCTCTGCTAACATGCATTGGAAAGCAGCTGCAAATGTCCCATATCTTTGGACCCCTGCACACACATAGGAGACCAGGAGGAAGCTCCTGGCTTCAGTCTGACCCAACTTTGGCCATTGCGTCCATTTTAGTAATGAGCCAATCATGTAAGATTTCTCTCTCTCTCTCTCTCTCTCTTTCTCTCTCTCAACTGTGCCTTTAATACCTTTAAATAAACAGAATAATTTTTTAAAAAGACAAGGATAGTATTTAGTGAGGTTAAAAAAAGAAAATGCTACATCTTGAGGATAATCCATTAACATTTTATTTTAGCAGTTACAGTGTAGAGCTGACTTAAATATATTGATGTTCATACATATAGCCCATATATAAACATATTCATGCATATACTACAACCTGCCCTCTATGCCTTATATTGAGAAATCTGATCCAGGCATTAGGAAGTCCGTTGTAATTGAATAGATGATTCCTTCTGTCTGGGTCAATGTCAAACCCAATCCTAAAGGTGAAATTTTCTTCCCTTTTGTAAAAGCATTTCCACACTGAGACTGAACCATTGCATTGAGTAAAGCAGAGAATGAATAAACACAGCGGGAGGGGATGGATGCCTGGGTGAGGAGAAGGGCCAGCGTGGTCTTTCATCAGTACAGGGGAAGTCACACTTGACACGCTCAAGAAAGCCACACTAACGTAAGGTGCTTTTCTCTCTACTGTCCATTTTAATGTGCTGAAGAATCATGAGCCAACATCAACAGTGAAGAAATTTGATAGCATGGATATGAATTAACCCATAGCTAACTGGGTTAGTATGAAAAACTCAAACCTTTTAACATCAATATTTTAGAGTATAATGCATAATAAAGAAAATCACCAAAGACAAAATGTTAAATGTATTTCCATTCCTACTTTATTTCCTAATTTCAGTTTTTAAAAATTAAATGAAAAAGTAAAGGATAACCAGTGAAGGACATTCCATTCAATTTTCAATGAAAACATAGTAAAAATTATAAAACATAAATATAAAATTAAATACTTTAAAATTAAAACATAAGTATAAAAATTATAAAACATAAGCGTATGTGTCATATACTGGAATATTTGGATAAATTTTTTTTAGATCACAACGAAAATACCCATCATTACACTGAGGCTCTTAATCAATTTTGCTTTTAACATGGAAGAAGAGAACATAAAATTTCTATGATACAGTGGCATGAATTTTACAAAACTGAATAGATCTATAAGTAGAGAAAAAATTCCATTGCTAATGGGACAAGAATGGAGGAGAGAGAGAGTGCTGTTTAGAAGAATGAAGTACTCTTTCTAATGTGCCAACCACACTCACTTAATATTCTCAAAATATTGTAGAGTTCACTCTGTGCTGCCAGTCGTCTTGATTATTCGTGTTATTGTGAGACCACACCAACACACCAGGGCAGAGTTTAATCTGGTAGCTGTGGTGGCATCTGATGCACAGAGCAAGTGGAAGGTACTCGGTCCAGCGTGAGCCGAAGGGGAGAGGAAATACTCTAAATAGTGTTGTTTGGAGAAAATCCTCCATCCTCAGTCTTCCTCACTTTACCATGGCTAATCAGATCTTGGTTCATCCACCTAGATATTCTAATGACTACATTTTAATTCATACAGAAATAATTGAGTGCTACTCTGTGTCAGTCACCATCATTACTAAGAAAATGGTTTAGCTTTTTGGCATCAGATTCAAGTGAGTGAAAGAAACAATTAGATAATTATTCCAGTAATTGCTAGAGTCATTCTGAGATGCTAATATCAACATATTTCTGGCTGATTGATATAAATATACATTTATTTCAACAAGTATGTTCAAATTGGCTTCTTTGTGCATTATTTAAATTTGAACATATTCTATGCAGAGTATATTCAATAGGATCATTATGGGTAAAATGATTATGTTAATCAAAGAATAAGATGATAGAAAAGAAAGGTTGATTTTATCTCAAGTCAGTGAATTAATTTTATATATAGAAAAATGTGCTATTAAATCTCATGTACTTTTCTCAGCTTATTTATGGAAGTGATGATAGACACATTATTTTTATTCTCTTTGTTTTAGACATTAGTGTGGGTGTTTTGTAAAAAGCTTTATTTTTCATTATTTTTCAATTTTCTTTTTAGGCGCAGAACCTAATGGGAACTCTGAAGTCTTTAACTCATTGCATATATTTAAAAATAATTCTATGTAACTTAATACATATTAAATTATTAGAACAAACAACTTTGGAATGCACAGTTTATTTACAGATATTTTAATTATAAGAATGGAATTAATACATTAGAATGTTTACTGACTATAGTTCCAGAGTAGGGGAGGGGCCTGCACAGTTGGTACATACAAATTTCATAGAAAATTCAAGGTAGAAAATATATTCTCAATCCTGAGTTCACTTGCATATTCTTCTTTTAGCCTTACCTCACCACAGACATTATGTCAAACTACTACATTAAAAATAGATTTGAAGATCTAAGAATTTTGGGTGAAATGTGTATGTAAACATCTAACAGAGAAGAATATTGATTACTCTGAAATCACTCTGTATAATATGAAAGGCATATCATCAATTCAGAATAACTTGACAGTAATGATAATAATTTATTGGAAAATTGCAATAACAAGGACTATTCATGGATACCAGACCTTCATTCTTGAAACTTGTGCCCATACTTTATAAGGAAAATTATTTTGCAGACCTGGTTAAAGTATAATTCTGGATATGCAGAGATTTCCCTGGGTTGGCTCTGGATAGTGAGTGAGTTATCAGGTATCCTTACAAGACAAAGATGAGACAGAAGTAATGTGGCCACAGGGCAGAGATGGGACAGATACACAATTAAGTCAGAGAGGGCCCTGGTGCTGCCTGTTATGAGAGGTGGATTGTCCTGGGACACCCCCTTCCTCTGCCAACACTGCATTTTGCCTCAGTGAAGCAGACCCAGACCCACTCAGAGCTGTGAGAGAAAAAAGTAATTCTCCAAGGAAGCTACAATCATGAATAATGGATAATATACTTTTAAAAAATTATTAAATAATTTTTAAAAATTCTTGATACAACACTTAGGGAAAAACATCCAAGGGATTGGCAGTGTATTTTTGGTAACTCAGAGCTCAATGCTGATGCCACTGCTGCTGCCACTCCTGGGAGAGGAGGCAGAAAATGTAAACACTACACCAGAATCTGACCCTCCATGCAGGCAGTGGCGATGCAACAGTACATGATGGAGTGACAGCAACAGTGGTGGACAAGGCAGTCAGTGGACAAGCAGGCATGGGCAGGGGACCAACTCTGAGTCTACTTCTTATGTCGCTCCTACTTTCATACACCTACACCTACTTTTGATAAATGGATTTCATTCTACAATTTGAAATCAAGTGGCTCTCGCTTCTTGAGTTCCAAGTGCACTTCCAAAAGATGGTGGCCTTTTGCTACTTTCTATGAAAGTTTGAACAATTTTTAAGCATCGACCTATAGTCTTCACTGTTGTTTGTACCAGAACCACCAGGGTTGATCATCATCTTCCTTCTCTCTCCTTAACTACTGCTTTGGATGGCCTAGGGTTCCTGCCTGGTGACAAACACGGATCCATCTCCAACACGTGCCTGAGCCTTCAGTTGCCTTAAAACAATCTTAGGCCATCATAGCTACAAGTGCCGGATGATAAATATATTAGGTCAAGAAACACTTAGGTGTCTGAGTTTGTAAGAACAATCAAAACTCCTCAAAGTAAGTGAGGCTGATTATGCCAGATGAAAACACAACTCAGGATTTGTCTACTAAACCTTTGATATGACTTTTAAAATATGACATTTCAACTCCAAGAAAAAAACTGGATCTAATTTCTTTTCCCTTTGATATGGGCTTATCTTCATACTTGGATCTCACAAATAGAATAGTTTGAAAGTGATTTTATGATTTCTAAGTTTATGTCGCAAAATGTTATTACAGCCATGTCTAACTGCTTCCTGAGCCACCATGTAAGGAATCCATTTGTAATTACACTTTAATACAGGTTAATTATACAGGTTAATACAGGTTAATTATAAAGAAAGAAGATCAATAAAGATACCTAAGGATGTCTGACAACTGCATGAGTCCCCCTAGCTCAGAAACCAGAAAAATGAGATATCAAGGTCCTAGATAATGTTGACTCCCAAGTTCGATCAATTCCAACTGACACTAAATAGAGCAGAGATGATATCTCTGCTAAGTCACGCCTTCCTGTGGATTTATTAAAATACATTTTATTACAAACTTATGTCTCTGTTTATTAAATCTTTTGCTGTCAAATCTTGGTGACCAAGTTCTCATAATTATTGTAGCTCTCAATTAAGTGGACTCTTCCTCTATGATACAGAGGAAGGGAGAGTTCTCAAATTTTCAAGAACACTCAGAGACCACTTGAGCAGTTCTGTAAGTCACACATTTGACTTAATCTGTACTAGCTGCAACAAGGATGGGTGCATATAACTGTGGACCATTGAACACCTGTGAGATAAAGACGGAGAGGCAGAGGAAGAGGGCAAGGTATGTTGTTGCAGTTGATTTCTCAACAATGTTGCAGTGGATTCGTTTCTGAGTGGAGGAGCATGGTGGGGGCAAGAGGCGCGGAGTCACCAAACAGACCCCTGGAGTCAGGTGAAAGCAGGCTTGAAGCGAGCAGCCCTCAGACTCGTTTATTACAGTTGGTACAACATCTTATATAGCCAAGACCAGCCAATCCGGTCAAGGGGCGGTCTATGCCCCAACCAATCAAAACCATCCAATCACAGTTACCAGGCAGGCTCCATTGCCAGGTGGGATTCAAAGCCATCCAATCACAGCCTATTGCCAGGCAGGCTCCATTGCCAGGTGGGATTCAAAGCCATCCAATCACAGCCTGTTGCCAGGCAGGCTCCATTGCCAGGTGGGTTTCAAAGCCATTCCTGAGTAACTGACGCTCACTTGCCAGCGGCCACCTTGGCATGGCCTTCTCACTCCACCACAGTATGTGGTCTGGGCTTTTCTTTATGTTTTAGCTACCGAACCAATTGTATCAAGGCTTTAATTTTGGATTGGATGTTAAGATACGGTGGGATAATTCTGGTATTAAGTATTTTGATAATTTTTTATCTCAGAATTGTTAAAGATGTGACTGATTAAAATAGCAGGGACTTGAGGTGGAGGGCAACAGATATTTTAATGTTTGCATAGTTTTTCATCTGTTCAGACATAAGTTACATCATTCTCATGGAGTCTTTCTTTGGAGTTCCATAAAACTTTTCATTCTGTAGGAAAACAGCAGGTTTTAGAATCAGAGACCAATCTATAACTGTCAGTAGCTGCTATTTTGTTTTGTTTTGTTTTTTCTTCTCATAACCAGAACTACAAATTTCCAACCTTAAATTTCAGAGACTAGAAATATAAATTGATTAACAGAGCCATATTGTATAAGAGAGAATTTGACATCTTATGATTTAATTATTGTTTATAGCATTTGCCTGAATTCTTGTAGAACAGTGGTCTTTCTTCTTTTTATTTGTGGCACAATATATTTAGTGGAACATTAAGCCTGTGATTATAAAGTAAATTGTTGGGGCCAGTGTTGTGGCTTGACAGGTAAACCACCACCAACATCATATGTAGGCACTGGTTTGAGTCCCAGCTTCTCCACTTCTGATCCAGCTCCCTGTAAATGACCTGGGAAAAGTAGCATTAGATGGCTCAACTGCTTGGACCCCTGCTCCTACTCGGGACACCTGGAAAAAGCCCTGGGCTTCTGGTTTCAGGCTGGCTCAGCCCTGGCTGTTGTGGTCATCTGAGGAATGGACCAGCCAGTGAAAGGTCTTTTTCTCTCTGTCTCTCCCTCTCTCTGTGTAACTCTCTCTTTCAAATAAATAAAATAAATCTTTTAAAAAAATAACATAAATTGAAAATATGTTATTGAATAAAGTTAAAAGAAAATAAAGGAATGAGGGATGAGAGGGATAGATGGTGGGGTGTAGAGAAACTTTTTTTAAAACAACAACAAAAAAAAGGTCATAAGTAAAACAACCTAATGTCTTAGTTCCCATAACCATGGATTCTGCCTATGGGAAATCTAGTACCAGATAGAAGCTGTTGGTTTAACAATTACTACAGATCCTGATGAGTAAGGTCCATCTACACAGTATAATAACTTTTCATTTAATGGTTTATTTGGTTTATTTCAACAAGTGAATAAACCATGTTGTTAGGTCATCTAGCCCTTAGAGATGGGGTACATATTATGATTGGTGAATACCATGGCTTGTGGTCCTCCCATATTTCAGGTAAAATATGTGTTGCAGTCCCCAAAAATATTGCCTATTTATGGAAAAGTCATTCTATATGTTCTGAGATGTCAATGACTGAGAAGGCAATACAAAAGTAATCTGTCATATATTTGTGTCTCTTTCAAGTTCTCTATGTCTTTTAGAGTATGTTTCAATTTCAATAATATAATGGATTTTACCTCTGATAAAAGTTCACTATAATCAATTTGGCACTCGGTGGCTACCTGATCTTCCTGACAGTGTAGTTCCAAAGGCTCAGCACCAGCCACGGACAAGCAGCAGCTCTTAGGTCAAGCATAATAAGCAGCCATCCAGGTCACTTGCTCCGAAGCCTCCTACATTTTGTTGTTGTAGCTTCTCAAGCTGTGGAAACATTGTGCAGAGGTTTGGAGGATGGGGGTGAGAAGATGGCTGACTTCTACTGCTTGCTCCTACTAAACGATTTCTGCATGCCTTAGGGATCTGCTTTACTCCTGATCCAGAGGCACTGCATCTCCCTTCATGTATTCCATGGATTCCGGCTCTATCTTGTTAGTCATGTGATTTAGTGTATCTGATAACATTCAGCTCATGATGGACAAATCCAGCTGCAATGTTGACAGAAGTCAGCCTTAAACAACATAACTACTTTTCACTTGGAGTATTGCATTCTGCCACAGATGGAATGACATTAATCTAGTACCCTGCTGGTCTATGCTGAAACTTTGCATGGTATCCCTGTCCACACGGACACATCTGAGTCTCCTTCAGTGCCCTCTGTAATTCCAGGCCCTATTCAAAACTGCTTGTTTGTAGATGACATAATTTTACATATAAAATGTCTAAAGATGCCATCAAAAAATTGGAACTACTACATTCAGTAAAGTCAAAGGATATGAAATAAAAAATAACATTTTATACATCAATATGAACTTTTTGAAGGAAAACAAAACAGAAAGCAATCCCATTCACAATATATGTCAAAAAAGAAAATAAATTAACTAGGAAAACATTTAAGTAAAGTGAAATCTTTTCCACTATAGAGATTGTAAAACACATGAATAAAACTGAGGACACAACAAATTGAAAGACATTCCATGTCCCTGGATTAGAAGAGTTAGTATTGTTAAAATGCCCACAATATCCAAAGCGACTCATGGATTCTATGTAATCCTCATCAAAATACCAGTGACTTTCTACACAGAAATGGAAAAACAACTCCTAAAATCTGTATGGAATCAGATCAGACCCGAAACAACCAAAGCGATCTTGAGCAAAAGGAGCACATTTGGGAGCAGGGGTGAGTGTTTGGCACAGCAGTAAGTTCCCATTTGAGATAGCTACATTCCATATTGCAGTGCATGGATTGGAGTCCTGGCTCCTTCACTTCTTAACCAGATTCTTGATAGTGTGCTCCCTGGGAGGCAGCAGGTAACAGTGCAAGCACTTGGATCACTAACACCCACGAGGGAGGCACAGGTTGAGATGCTGGCTTCCAGCTTCAGCCTGAGCCAGAGACAGTTGAATGGGAGATCTCTTTCCACATCTCTCTGAAAAACTTGCAATTGGAGAACAATAAAATGCATTTAAAAATAATGCAAAAAATATGGCTCATGATGGCTACATAAGTATTGAATAACTATGAAAGTAAAGCATAATTATGCTTTGGTATGCAATTTGTGTTGTAAGTTTTATAAAATACACAAAGTCAAATAAAGTTATATTAGGACCATTAA
This sequence comes from Oryctolagus cuniculus, assembly GCF_051225735.1. Lineage (NCBI taxonomy): Eukaryota > Metazoa > Chordata > Mammalia > Lagomorpha > Leporidae > Oryctolagus > Oryctolagus cuniculus. The sequence continues at coordinate 5,682,254 of NC_142879.1, read as the reverse complement.
TTTCCATATCAAGTGTCTTCAAATGAAATATGGTAGTCCCTTCATATGAGCTATTTTGATTTATAGAGTTCTAATTGCCAGTGGTTAACCACATATTATTAAAAGTAATATCCTAGGAAGAAATTAATAAATTTTAAAACACATCCCATTCTGAGTAGTGCAGTGCAATATTGCACTATCTCACACTTTCCTACCTAGGACTTGAACCACTCTTTTCTCCAACATGTTCACACCGTGTATGCTACCTGCCAAATTGAAACTTAGTGACTGCTTATTAGATTGCCAGTTGCAGTATCACAGTGTTTGTGTTCACATAACTCTTCCTTTACTTATCAGAGTCCTTGGTACATATGGGTGTTACACTAGCAATTCAGATATGCGGTAGGGAAGCTACAGCTTCCCTTAAGTGAAAAGGTGAACGTTCTCAAATTCAATAGAAAAGAAAGAAACCATATGATAAAATTGCCAAGATCTAGAGTACAAGTTATGCTTTTAAAGATCTATTGATTTGCTTCTTGAGAGGGAGGAGAGAGAGAGAGAGGGAGAGGGAGAGGGAGAGGGAGAGGGACAGAGGGAGAGAGGGAGAGAGAGAGAGAGAGAGAGAAAAGATGAATGAATCTTGGTTCACTCCCCAAATGGCTGCAATGGCCTGGCTGAGCTAGCTTAAGCCGATAGCCCAGAGTCCTTCTCTGTAGGATGGGGTCCAAGTTCTTCCTCTGTTTTGCCACGTAGTTGGCAGGGAACTGGATCAGATGCTGAGCAGCTGATACTCAAACACGCACTCAATCTGCTTGCCATAGCACCAGTACTAGTACAAGTTATTTTGAAGGAGAGATTATATTAACAGTATATTTACAGTATATAGTTAATATTATATATTATGTATAATAAAGATAATATGTATTATATTTACAGTATATAGTTAATTCTATTTTATTATTAGTGATTTCAATTTATTTCTCTATTTCATTTGTAAATTAGACTTGACCATTGATATTTATGTACAGGAAAACAGTAATTATATCTACATATATGGCTCAGCACTGCGCAATCTCTCAGGCATATGCTGGGTGGTTTGAGCATACACGGTGCAGGTATGAGGGACTAGTGCATGTTAGAAGGACCTCAGCCTTTACTTACACATCCGTGAGTCAAGCAGCAGGCAGCCCGCTCCAGCTGGCTCTAACGCATGTGTAAGTGAAGGCTGTCTGAGCTTTGTGATTTGAAGCAACAGTTAATTCATTCTCTCACAGGTCACGTCTATCATCACGCCTCTTATTAACACGATCACCAGTGAGTGATGAAAGGACGCAGGACCAACAGAACAGCGCTCGGTGTTTAAGCAGTGCTCACACCTTGTCGTGTTGAGCTTGTGTGATTTTGAATGACGCCTGTGTGACAGGGCTTTCTCACCTCTTACCTTTTGAATTATTAAGTTTTGAATGCTCTTTAGGAATGACATTCACAGATATCTGCAGAGAATTTACTCTGGACTGTGGACGACGTGAAGTTCCATACTTTAATGATGACTAGCACGCTTCGTATTAATGAATACGGGCCTCCTGGGGTTGTCTTCTTCAACATTGATTGCTGTTTGTGATGTTGTTTACATTACATTAATGCAAACAAGATTATGTCTGCTATTTTAGCATCTGCTTTAAATGATTGACTCATTAAACTTTTCAACAACTGATATCACCAGATCCTGAGTTCATTTGCCAGTATTTCATTTGTTAATCATATCACTCATCTATTTCTCATGTAATCTCTTGTTCCAAAATGTATATTTAAGACTTAAAAAATATTTACCAAATATAAAAGGTTTTACCTTAGCCAATGTTATGTTTTTGAAATATTTCAATGTTAGTTCTATAGACTTAATATATATATTACTTAGTAAAAATTCTATAAGATTTAATAATATATTTTTTGAGCTTTCCGTGTCTGTCCTTCTGAAAATTAAGCATGCATTAAATTATTTCACCAAATAACTATTAACATTTTTGGGAATACAAATATATATATATATATATATATATATATATTTTGAAATTCCTTAAATATACACATTTGTTTCAAGCCATGTTCCACTGTATCGGAAAAGGTGATATTACTGTTTGAATGGTGTATAGCACCTGTATGAATAATATTTACACATACATTTTATCATAGTTATTAAATTGGGCTAGTTATATTTTTTAAAAGATTTATTTATTTGAAAGGCAGAGTTACAGAGAGACAGAAGCAGAGAGAGACAGAGAGAGAAAGAAAGAGAGAGAAAGATTTTCTATCTTATTGCTTACTCCCCAAATGGCCAGAACTGGGCCTATCCAAAGCCAGGTGCAAGGGCCCAAGGGCTTTGGGCATCTTCTACTGCTTTCCCAGGCCATAGCAGAGAGCTGGATCTAAAGAGGAGCAGCCAGGTCCTGAACCTGCCCCCATATGGGATGCTGGCACTGTAAGCATTGGCTCTATCAACTATGCCACAGCGACAGCATCGACAAGTTGCATTTTTAAAAACCATACTTAAATAGTTTTCAGAATTTATGTCCTGTGATGAAGAAAGATTTTTCTTTTTTTTAATATGGTCACCTTAGAGTTCTATAGAACATCATAAATATGTATACTACTATGTATCAATTAAAAATAAAGTAAAACTTTAAAATGTTATACAGTATTAAATAGCTTTCACTTTCATATAAATTTTTTTCTTAATTCCTGAAAGCAAATGATTTTTCTATTCTTTATTAATAATGTTCTTGGTGTGGACATTTAACCTACTGTTTCAGATGTTAGTTCAGATGCTCAAAGTTCAGTTCAGAGTGCCTAGATTCAAAACTCAATTCCAACTCCTGACTCCATCCTCCTTCTACTGCAGACATTGGAAGCCAGCAGTGATGGTTCAAGTAATTGAATCTCTGCCTGCTGCATGGGAGATGTGAATTGCAGCTCTGGATCCCAGCTTCAGCTGACCAAGCCCCACCTGCTGTAGGCCCTTGGGGAGTGAACCAGTAGATGGGAACTCCCTCTCTGTTTCTCAAATAGCAAGTAAATAAATTTTTTAAAAATAATTTTTTATATCTGTTGTCTAATTTCCGTGTGTTGATTCACTCCCCAGATGGCTACAAACAGCAAGGCTGGGAAAGGCCAAAGCCAAGAGCCAAAAGCTTATTCTGGGTCTCTCATGTGGGTGGCAGGAGTCCAAAGACTTGAGTCATTTTCTGCTGTTTTCCCAGATGCACCAGCAGGAAGCTATATTGGAAGTGGAGCGACCGGGACAGGAACCTGCACCCATACGGGATGTCTGCACTGCAAGCTGCAACCTAACCCGCTACTCCACAATGACTTACATCCATATCAATTCGTGTCATAATTCTCGGTAGTTTTTGCTTGTTTTCCTTCCCTTTTCTTAAATACTTTAAACGCAGTCATTTTCAAGACTCTGTGGTAACTCCATTATCTGATCCTGCATTAGTTTGCTATTAGTGTGAAATTTCTTCTGTTAGCTATCTTTCATATTGTTTTTGTTCATACACGACTAATTCATTTTCTTTCTCCTCAACCGGTGACATGAATGAAAAAATCTCGAGTTAACTTGAGTTTAGGGATATTTGAATCTAAGGAGAGTTGGGTCTAGATCTGTGTAACACTATTCAGACCTGATATAAACTTTTTTTTTTTTTTTTTTTTTTTTGGCAGGCAGAGTGGATAGTGAGAGAGAGACAGAGAGAAAGGTCTTCCTTTGCCGTTGGTTCACCCTCCAATGGCCGCCGCGGCTGGCGTGCTGTGGCCAGCGCACCGTGCTGATCCGAAGGCAGGAGCCAGGTGCTTATTCTGGTCTCCCATGGGGTGCAGGGCCCAAGCACTTGGGCCATCCTCCACTGCACTCCCTGGTCACAGCAGAGAGCTGGCCTGGAAGAGGGGCAACCAGGACAGAATCCGGCGCCCCGACCGGGACTAGAACCCGGTGTGCTGGCGCCGCTAGGTGGAGGATTAGCCTATTGAGCCGCGGCGCCAGCCCTGATATAATCTTATTCCATCAATTTCCTTAGTCCAATTAGGAACTTAGATATTTTGAATTTAGCCCCAATTCATCAGTGATATTGCCTTCCTATTCCTTTCATTTATATATATTTTAAATTTTATACTCTATTATTTTTGAATACTTAGAACTCAGCAATTATTTTCAGCACAAGAGTAATGTCTGCCCACACCCTACTGTTTTCTTGACCATCTATTGTAAACCAAATATTATGATAAACAGTAGGACAGTCCCTATCTTACAATTCTTCCGTTTTCTACCTCATCTGAACCCTCATGTGAATTTATTACTGTAAAGAATATTTATTTGAAAGACAGAGAAAGAGATATTTCATCAGCTGGTTCACTTCCCAGTTGTCCACAACACCAGGGTTAGGCCAGACCAAAGCCATGTGTCAGATACACCATCTGGATTTATCAAGCAGGTGACAGGAACCCAATAATTTGGGTCATCATCCACTGCCTCCCAAACACTTTGGCAGGAAGCTCTATCAGAAACAGAAGATAGCTGGGACTGAGTCTAGGCACCTGGATATGAAATGTGGGCATCCCAAGCAGTGGCTGAACCTGTTGTGCCAAAATACCCAGCCCTCAGGTAGAAATTTCTTATTCTATGTCTTGTATCAGACACTAGCAGCCAAAACCCTGAAAATATGAATTTATCATACTCAAGGCTGGCACCAACCAATTAACTTAATGGCAACAAGAAGACATATTTCTTAGAAACAGAGAATATGAAATGAAAAGAAAAGCATTAGTTATGTACTATGTATTTTGTATGAAACTCTTCACGGAACAGATTATCTGAAGATTTAACCCTGTTCTCAAACAAACCTGAACATCATTGCTGCAGCCAATGATGTGGTATGTTCATATCACCTATAAGAAAAGAACATTTGAAAAGTAAGATTGAGTTTGTTTTATCAAATGGGAATAAACCAAGTGAGTAATTGTAGCACAAAGGGAAATGTCTCTTCACTAAAATGTAAAGCCTACTTACATAAATTGTTCAGCTTCTCCTTTTAGCTTGCCTTCCTATTATCAAACATGTTATAAATTTCTTTCCAGAATTATCAGAATTGAACTTGAGTGTTCAGTAACTCAGTATATATGCACTTGTTTTTCGGAGCAGGTAGTTTCAAATTTTGATGTCTGGTGTGGCCACTGAAATTTCATCCACAGTTCTTTCACCTCCTTCATTTTCTGCTACTTTAGGTCATTGATGCTTCCTTGTCATTTCCATGCTCATATTTTTGCTGTGGTTCTGTCACAGCCTCCCTGGCCTCCTTCATGAAGGGTAAAATGATATTATTGAGAGTTTGAGGAGACATTGCCAGTCCTCTCAATTTTTGGAGAAGCTTAATTAAGTGGAATATTAATTGCAGAGAAAAGGTGTCCTTGACCGGGGTCCAGTGGTCATCCTGATTAGTTTTTGATCACTAGGATGGCCGTTTGGATGTTTTCAAGGAGATTAGCCTCAGTTCAGAGTTGCGTAGATGGACCCTGAAGAAGTGGTCTGGTTTTTCTTGTTAAAGGAGAGAAGCTGAAGAGACCTGAGGAGAGAAGACCTATGGCAGGAAGAAGGGAATGGTGTGCTCACCACTGCTGGTCTGGGCACCTGTAGTATGGCATTGACTCATGAGATTGTGAGCAACCAAAGGTCTGTCACAAAAACCTCACTAGCCAAGCAGGTGATTGATCTACAACCTATTAAAAATTCATGAAAAATGCACCTGCTACTAGGCTTACCTGGAGTGTTTGGCTGGTAAAGGCATCTGGATGGGGTGAGCCAGGGGGACATGGCCAGGTACCACACAGCCCAGCTAAATGACTGAAATGGTCTGTCAGTCTCCATTCTAGGATCCTTCATAGAGATGCCACACTGTCTAATAGAACTTTTGATTAAAATGAAAAGCATTGTGCTGTCCAGTCTAGTACCACTGAGTTATGCATGTCTTTTGAACACTAAAAATATGGTTGGTGAAAGTTAGTATATAAATTCAATTTGATTTGACTGTAGTCAAGCTAAATATATATTATCTGGCTACATTATATAGACCTTTTCCACAATTAATGGCATTTAAAAAGTGCAATAATATTTTGAGTTTTAAAGCAGGTCACAAATGTTCTAAAAATGCATACTGTTGCAAATTAAAATTAATATAACTCTACATGACATATGGAGAGGAGACTTGGTATGTAGCTATTGTAGCTATTATGTTGATTTTCCTGTGTGTGTGAAATTATATTAGATAACTAGTAGACATTTTAGTCTACAGATGATTTTTTTTATTTGACAGCAGAGAGAGAGAGAGAGAGAGAGAGAGAAAGATCTTCCTTCAGTTGGTTCACCCCACAAATGGCCGCTAAGGCTGGTGCTGAGCCGATCCGAAGCCAGGAACCAGGTGTTTCTCCTGGTCTCCCATGTGGGTGCAGTGCGCAAGCACCTGGGCCATCCTCCACTGCCTTCCCAAGTCACACCAGAGAGCTGGACTGGAAGAGGAGCAACAGGGACAGAATCCGGTGCCCCCACCGGGACTAGAACCTGGGGTGCCGGCTCCACAGGCGGAGGATTAGCCTTGTGAGCTGTGGCACTGGCCATGTCTAGGGATGATTAATATTTTCTTCTGATGGAATGAAAATCATGACAATTATACAAAAAATCAACTATGAAAAGTTGCTTATTGAATGGGTATATAATTTTAAAGGATGTATTTGTGTCTCATTAATAGAAAAATGAAGTCTATTAGATAAGTTGGCGGGATGACAATTTTTATCTGGATGTTTTGCATTTGAAATGACTCAGCCAAGAACTGAATTCAAGTGTTGCTTTTCACTGAGACTGGTATGCAAAGCAAGATGCTAGAACTGAGAATGTGGAATCCCTGCTAAAGAGAAGAAAGGTGGTGTTACACTTGTCAGTCACACCTTTGGTAAATGCTCACAGCTGTGGTGCTCCAGCTAATGGTAAGGAGTACTAACTATGGTGACCTGATCTGAGTTTTTTTTTTCTTCCCTGCATTATCTTTAAGGTAGGGATTTTGTTACCCTTGTTTTATAGAACAGGAGTCTGAAGTGTTAATGCATTTGCTCAGAATCATAGAAACAGGAGAAAAAAAAAAAAAAACCAGAATAATGAGATGGAAATGGAAATGCAGGAGCTTGCAGCCCTTCTAAAACCCACGTTTCAATGACTAGTAGCTGACCCCACACACATAGAAAGCTACAAGGAAATGGCAATAGGTGTGGCCAGGCCAAGGGCAGCAGGTATGTTGGGATAAAGCAGCACAGATGCTGATTGTATGAGAGCTTAAGCCACATATGTCAAATCACAATAATAAAGGCTTAAAATAGGAGGTATTGAAACTACAAGGCCACATCATGTTGAACTGATACCTCTTGGCATGTTAATAAACTCATGGCAAAAGAACTGTGTTTTATTTACAGGATTAATTAGGATTAGTTTAGCAGTTAAGAAATATGAGATAGCATGCCCAAATGTTTGCGTAAGTAGATAAAGTTAAATGCAAAATAATCAGTACAAATAACTTTTTTGCACTGAGAACACGTTCAAGGCCTTGTACTAGGTTTCACCAAACAACAACAAAGCATTTCCATAATGTAAGCATCAGTGGGACATGTATTCAATATATTAGCAAATGCTTTTCTAACTAGGGACATCAATAATTATAGAATCTCTTCTTAAATTTTTGTGGAATATTTTGCCATTGCTATAATTTGCAGACCGAAATAGTTCAGTTATAATGCAAATTTAACTTGTTTTAGTCTTATAATAAATAAAATAGGTTTTAAGTATATTGTTGAGTTTTATATGTATATATGTAAATAATTTGTAAGAGATTAAATAATGTACATCAGTGGAAGGAATCTGAGTACTTGTCATTTGTGGTTTATGTAATATGCTAATTTCCTAAAGTCTATTATGAAACTCAGACCTGCTTTAAAATTCTTGTCAAAAAAATCCTCATGTCTGATTCATTGTAGTGTTAATATCAGTTAATTGTCTTTTCTTATTCAAGCTGTGATTTTTTTTATTTTTGTGAAAGATGAAGTTTTTTTCATTGTATTCTAGACATCTGTTCTATTATGTTAGGACACACAGGGTTCTATTTAAATAGTTTATATTAGCAGGCAATCAACCTGTGAGTCTTAGCCTAATTTCTGGGCTGTGGTTCCAAAAGCATTTTAATTTCCAGAACGCATGCAGCGTCATTTCCTTCTGCGTGACTTACCTGCTATTCCTGAGATTCCCACCAGATTCTGACGTGCCTGAGGGGCAGAAAATGCTCCATGGGTGGGCCATGTGTGTCAGGGATGGAGGAGGCGGGATCTCCCTCCAGAGGTCTCCTTGCCAACCCCATGGTGTGTCTTGAGCAGGACAGCAGACATTCACAAGGAAAGAAAGGAAGAAATTTCTGACCAGACCCCTCACTCTAGTTGCATCTCTCTTCTCTTCTCTGCCTACCTGCTACTGTCTCTCAAAGAAAAAGTGGAGTCTCAGAAAGAGAGGCGTATGGACACTTCACCCAGCCTTCACAGCTCCCAGTCAATGCCCCTTGCTTGGCTTCAGGCTAGACTCGCCTGTATTGTCAGACTCCCATTGGTGCTGGAAACGAGTGAATGGAATGGATGAATTCTATTTTCTACACTGCCCTCTGCCAAGTGTGAGAAACGCTGGGTCTGCGTGAGCTTCCTGGTTTGAGGAGAGGAAGGACATGTGATCCTCTGCTGTTGTGCTTTTTCTTTGCTCTTAAATTCTCAAACCAGTTCACCTCCCCTTACCTAACCTCACTGATTTGCCCCTAAGTTGTCTGCTGCATTTCCAGGATTTATAGTTTTGCTTAGTTGGAAAAGGTAGGAAAAATAAATCTATATGATCAAGTCTAGCCTAGATATTATTGGTAATAAATTTCAAACAATTTTACTAGACGCATTCATAGGTGAAGATTCCTTAACAAGATTAAGCAAAACCCTAATTTGAATATTATATTGATTAACTGGGTGTAATTAAAATTATCTTCTGTTCAACAACACCTTGAAGACAGTAACTGGAAATCACAGTCTGGGAGGAAATATTCATGATATGCAATATAGACTGTTGACAAAACTATTTCATTCACCAAACTGCACTTCAGCTTTCCGGAATTCTTTGTTCAGCTGGGTCTGTGTTTCACCCGTCTGTGCTCATCTTTGAATTGTGAACCCTAGCAAGGATATCCCCGAGTCACACAGCCAGGAAACTCACCATCCATTTCTGATCAGCTTCCTCACCCTGAGCCACCTCATAGGTGATGTCTGATCACTGGGGCCTACCTCCAGGGAAAATCCATTGTGCGTGCTCCGCCCTCCATGTTTCCTATACTGATTTCCTATCTGGAGGACCCTACCCCATTCCCTGGCTATAAATTTCCAATTGTCCACAATCTCTGAGTCAAGCCCAGCTTTCATATACAGCAAAATATTGCAGTGACCCCTGTGCCTGTCAGGATAATTTCACCCTTGAATAACTCCTTTAACAATTGTTATAAATATTATTTTACTTAACAGAGTATGTGCAACCAAGAATTCACATCATGGCTAAAATGACCAAACATATTACTAAATAATATAAACAAATAAAAAATAAGCATAAGAATATATTTCTATATATTTAGCTATCATGAAAATGTAAATTAAAATCACAGTGAGATAATACAAAAAGTTAAGAAGAGAGAAAATTAAAAAACAGAAATTCTCAATTTGAAAAAATAACTAGAAGAATCTTAAGTATAACCAATAGAAAGTTTGACACCATTTGTATATTTGTATAGCTTATGCAAGAAATCAGTTATATAAACCACAGAAGCTAAAAACTAAACTCTTCAAAAATTTTATTTTTTAAAATCAAGAAATTGTCAAGTATCTAATTAGATAATAACAATATCCAGAAAGAGACAAACTATATTCAAGGTACTTGTATCATAAAATTAAAAGCTTGTTCATGGGGCTGGCGCTGTGGCGCAGCTGGTTGGTGCCCTGTCCTGAAGAGCCGACATCCCATATGGGCACCTGTTCAAGTCCCGGCTGCTCCATTTCCTATCCAGTTCTCTGCTATGGCCTGGGATAGCAGTAAAAGATAGCCTAAGCCCTTGGGCCCCTGCACCCACATGAGAGACTCAGAAGAAGCTCCTGGCTCCTGGCTTCAGATCGGTGCAGCTGTGGCCATTGTGGCCAACTGGGGAATGAGCCAACGGATGGAAGACCTCTCTGTCTCTCTGTCTCTCTCTGTCTTTGCCTCTCCTTCTCTCTCTGTGTAACTCTGACTTTCAAATAAATAAATAAATCTTTATATAAAAAAATGTTCATTAGATCGGAGATGACTACAGCTTTTATTATGGAAAAAGGCATTTATTTTTGAGTTCGTGGATGAGTAGATATATTTGTGTATTATTATCAATAATTCAGATTAAGCTTAATTTGATGACCTATTTCTAAATTTTATATGAGCTTTTTTCAATGATAAATTAAGAAGCAAATTATATGACAAATCAGTTTAAATTTATTTGATTAAAATTTATTGCATAATCAAATGCTTTGTGGAAATAGTGATTCTGTTTTTAATCATACTAAAAAGTTCTGTTTTGATGTCAAAATAATCCCAGGATGGATGATTAAAAGAAATTATTATAAAATAATTGTTATTGAAAAGTAATTGTAAAACATATTTGAATGCCTCAGGTAGCATTACAAGAGTTTTTTTTTTTTTTGGTAAAATTAGTTATCCTACAAAATATTCATTTTGTATGAATTTCTTATCATTAATGTTTAACTTGTCATAGTTAATATTTTCTGAACTTTCAAACAAGGAAATCCCAGTAAATTGGATTTTGCTAATAAGCACCATTGAGTGCTTAAGTGTTACTTGGCTGCAAAACACTCAGTTCCCCTTCTGGTGTTTCCACACTTCCAGTGCTTTGTCTTCAGTGGTGAAATGTTTTTAAGTCCTCCTTCTCATTAATACATGAAATGCTTTACGGTAATTAATTGTTTTCCTTGACAGGGCGGCTCAATGATGCATTTCCAATATATTAATTAATGTCATGATGATGTCTGTAATGCAGGTTGAGTTCAGTTACTCCCATTGGACAAATGCAATCAGCTCAGAAAAAAAAAAATCACTGTATTCTATTTTTCCGTACATTGAAAATCATGAGCTCTTTCCACCACGGACCAGCCTCGGTGGAGCTCTGACACTCTTGGATGGACCTCACTGGCTCAAGGACAACATTTTCAATTTTTTTTTCTCTCCCTCGATTGTAGGCAATTGGTTTCTCTGTGTGAGGTAGTCTACTCATGGTATTGAATATGTGTTTATTCCCTTACTGTTAAATACATTTTGTTCCTATTTGAATGTGCATGCACATATATATGTCAATTATTGGATAAAATCTGATAAAATTTCAGCTTATTGTCTAAGAATCACATATCTATTAATTAGAAAAAATCCAAAAAATTAGTTTGTTCCATAAGAATTTGTTTTATAAGAATCACAATAAAAGCATTTTTAAGTAAACTGTATATAGACTGAGTAATGAATAAATTCAACAAGTTCAATTTTATTTTTACATAGAAAAATTCACATTGCAAATAATGTCAATGAAGTAAAAATTAATAACATTCCCTTAGTTTCATGTCTTGAAGACTATATTTTAAAAAGGGTGCAAAATACCTCAATAATTTTTAGGGATTGGTTGTGAAGAAATAATATTTTACACATAGCAGGCTAAATAAAATATAATGTGCTTTAAAGGAATTTATTAACATTAAGTTATCAAGGATGTAGTAAATACATGATAATTACTGTAACATAGTTAACATCAATTCTTAAATTAATGTAACACCAATACAAAGAGAATAGATTCAATGTAGTTCCTAAATATAATTCCAGTATATTACTTCGCTCCCTCCCTCCCTCACACTTCCTCCATTCCTTCTTTCCTTCCTTCTGTCCTTCCTTCCTTTCTTTTTAATTTATGAGATAATATATTTTATTTTACATTGTAGTCAAAGGGTTAACACTCCACTAAATAAAGAGCTTAACAAGTAAAAAGTCAAAGGACCAGGTTCAGCAGGAATATAGGCAAGGGCCATAAACAGTGATCAAGTAAAAATATATCCATTTCATTCATTTACTGTAAGTTTTAAAATAATCACAGATCATGAAAGCATAGTATTATAAAGAAAATTTGATATATATATATAAACACAATGAAATATTACTCAGCTATAAAAAAGACTGAAAGTCTACCATTTGAATCAAAATGGATGCAACTCAAAGATGTCATATTGATTGAAATAAGCTGGACACAGAAAGACAAATACTGCATGTTCTCCCTTATATACAGGCCCACAAAGTAAAAATTAAAAAAAAAATAAAACGAAAGAAATGCCTGTGTATACAGTATTCATGCAAATACAGTTTTGCCAATCTTTGTTTTATATCTTTGTCAAACCAGTGGTTAGGTGTGATAAAGTTGATTATTAAAATTAATTTTACTAACATCATTTTGCTTTCTTTAATGTGATTAGAGTCCCAGAATATTTTAAATTGTGTGTGTTGGCTATATTAAATTGTTATTCAACAGTGGTATTGTAAACAATTTGACTTTGCCTGAAAACAAGTTTTAGTTATGAAAGAAAGAAAATGTTGCTATTATATTTGCATTAAATCTCCATAATTTCTACATACTTGTTTGAAAAAAAATCAAAGTGTATTTCATCTCATAAAGACTAAAAACTTCATTTGCATTGTTTTATCTGTTTTCTTCAAAGGAAAGCTTACCTTTTTGATCCATGAGTGTAGAAGTGTTGATTCCTAATCTTGAATTATGCAGAGAAAACTACATTGCGATTAAGGTTATAAAAAGCAATGCAATATTGAGCTGTATTCCTGAAGGAGAATATTCTGTTTGCATATGATTTTTGCAAAACAAGACGTCTGTCTACGGAATGGCTCAACATTCCCTTGTCGCATAAACAGCCATTGGGAGGGGAACTGTAGAGAACATTCGTGCGCGACCTCTTTCTGTCTCTGAGGGCAGCCAAGGCCTTCACTATAATAAAATCCTTTTAGACTAAAATACCAATGACAACACAACAGAAAACAAGGGAAAAAGAAATTTTAACAAAGCAAAACCTCTTATAAAAGCAATAAAGCTGGAGGTACAAGTGCATAAGCTCAAGTATTTTGTAATCTATTTTTCTCATTGGGTTATCCCTACAACAACAAAAAACATGTTTTCTCAGCCTGTCAAAATGATTTAAATTTGCCACTGTAAATAAAGAAATTCTTTCAGACATAGTGACCTAAAATAAAACAAGTTTATTGTGTTACAGATCTGGAGATCAGGATGTGCACTCAAATTTTCCCAGTTTAAAATTCTGGTGTTGACAAGGCTGTGGCACTTCTCTGGCTTCTGTGGGAGAATCTGTTTCTTAGCATTTCTAGGTTGAAAAGTCTGTCCACCTTCTTGCTACCAACCCTCATCCTCCTAGTGCCTCCTAGAAGGAGGCTTGTACCCACACTGTGTCACCAGGATGATGTAAAATAGCCTCCCAAGTAGGAGAGGGAGGAGAAAGAAGGGTTAGATCACAGAGGGAGGAAGAGAGGGAAGGGGGAGGAGGGGAGGATGGCAGTATCACTATGTTCCTAAATCCATATATATGAAATGATTGAGACTTGTATACCCTAAATAAATAAATAAAAGAACCTCCCATTCTGTAGATCTGGTTACTTAATTGTATTGGAAAAGTGACTTTTATTATTTAAGTAAACTATTTGCAGATCATCACTGAGAGTCACCCAGGGGGATCCGCACTGGAAATACCTTGATTTTTACCTTCTGGTCTCCTAAATTGTAAAAGAGTAACCCATTCATTTGATCAGATTTGGTCTGTTAAAGGGAGCTGCAGTAGGGACAATGACATCTTCCTACAGTAGATGCTCTATGATGGGTCTTAAATCCTGTCAACCTTGTTTTACTGTATAGTGAGCTACATTAACACTTTTTACTGTGTGATATAGTGTCCCATGTGAACCCATTATGTTAAGCTGATTATAAGCACCAAAGACATAGCTTTAGTTCAATCTATTTTTCTATGAGCCTGAGCTTCCATTCTCAGGGAAAGAATAGGGCAAATGGATGTTATCAACATATGGAATTTGCAAAATGTAACATCTTCAGTTATTGTCGCACCTGCTTTAGTGAGGTCTCTAGACACACGGTGATCTTCAAAATTCGTAGACGACGTCTAACTTGGAAAAACTGTGCATAACTGTTTAAACAGAAATTAACACCTTATTAATTCTGTTTTCCACACATACTTTGAAATGCCTTGTATAACTGTAATCTGAGACTCGGTAATTTTTAAAGTTCTGCATCTTTGCTGATTGTCAATTGTTAATAGATGTTTAAGTTACTCAGAATCTGTGTTGAAAGATGCACAAGCCAATGAGTGGTCTTTTCAACTTTTTAACATATAATTAAAATAACAGTAAGTTTTGGATTTCTACTTCAGTAACATTATAGACCTAATTCTTTGTTTTAATAATGTGGATTCTTCACCCTCAAGAAAGATATATTTCCTTACTTTTCTTCCTCCACCTTTCTCTTTTTTGTGGTTGTTTTCTCTTGGAAGCTGAATCAACTCAATCCTCAAAATCCAGTTTGGAAATCAAGACTGAAACCCCACTCACAAGATGGAGGTGTGACAAGCTAATAACAAACACTGAGTCAAGCAGAGATTGGCCAGCTAATCTGAAAACAGATGAGAGAGCACAGATGGGCTTGTGGCTGAGTTGATAGATGAGGGGTTAATTTAAGTGAGCATGGAGGTTAGAGTTCCCAGACTTTCATGGCTGAACACACCCTCCACCTCCAACACCACAGGAGGCTGGCCTATGTTTAGCTTTCTCCTTGGCATTCTCAGGTGTGGAGTGAAAGGCAGTGGGGAGTTACAGGGCTCCAAACCTGTTGTTGGAAAAATGGCAACAATGCACAGTCCTTATAGAAATCTGAGACTGGTGTAGACATATCAGTTTTGCACGTCTATCTACAGGTGTAGTGCAGGATTTCATCTGCACCATGTGATGTAATGGAGCTTCAGGCTATACAAATACCCCCCTCCATCACTTGGTGAGTGTGACACAGTTAGGAATGAGGGTAGAATGTGAAAACAAGAGCCAACAAAGAACTTTGGAAAATTACCAGACTCATGGTTTCTAGGCACAGATCAACAAACTTGCTGATCCAGAAACAGGGACTAGGGAATCCACATAGAAAAGGCTGCAAGGTGCACAGCATAGAAACCAAATCTACAAAACACTCAGCCAAACCAACAAATAAGGAACATGTGAGGAGGAAAGAAACAGGCTTAGACGAATCATTTTCTTGAATTCTGTTTTTATTTCACAAAAATCATAGAAATCATCCCTCACATCAGAAAAAACGTAGACATAGAAAAATCTTATCTACCTGAGGATTTAGGTTTATGATCAGCTTTTCATTGTTTCAAAATATCATCACACAGCTTACTTATAAAGAAATCCATGACTTTTTTCTTCACAAAATTTTAATAGGCGTTGGAACACAGTTTTTAATCATACATGGATACATATAGGTCTGTCTCACACCTTGCTTTGGAATTCATACATTTCCTATTAAGATTATCATCATTAATCTTCTGAAGTGATGCTTTAAACTTTCATTTTTAAATAATGACACACTCACATACAGTCGTAACAGAAGACACAGGGTAACCCAACCACTTACATAATTTTCTCTAAAGGGGATATCTTGTAAAACTGTAATGCAAAATCTCAACACAGACATTGCATTGCTATGGTCAAATTAGAGAACACTTCCATCAATACAAAATCCCTCATGCTGCTCTCTTATAACCCCATGCACTTTATTACTTCCCTCCTTTTTTCTCTCTCCGCTTAACCCCTGACAGGTGGTAATGCACTTTCCATTCCATAATTTCATCATTTCAAGAACGTTACATGTATATGAATAATGTCATGATTTGGAATCTATAGTTTCTTTCATTCAGCAAGATTCTCTGGAAATTTATCAAGAGTTTTATTTGTATCTGATTGGTGCATAGAATTCCAAGGTATTAATGTACACTAATGTGTTTAACAATTGTTGAAGGACATCTGAACTGATTCAAGATTTTGGGACTATTAAGAATAATTTGGCTGGGGCAGGCATTGTGTGCAGCTGCTTAAGCTGCCACTAAGGATATTTGCATCTCATATCAGAGTACAGGTTTGAGACAGGGCTCCTAGTTCAAATCCAGTTCCCTTACACAGTGCCTGGGAAAGCATCAGAAGATGACTCAGGTACTTGGGCTTCTGTCATGTGGATGACCTGGATGGAGTTCCTGGTTCTTTGTTTCTGGCTGGTCTGGCCTTGGCCATTGCAGGTATTTGGGGAATGAACGAGGGAATCAATCTCCCTCCCTTTCTTTCTCTCCCTCCCCCAATCCTGTCTTCCAAATAGACAAAAATAAGTAAGTAAATAAACATTTTAAAAAGTAAGGAACCTTGAGCCTACTGCCCAGAGTGATAACCTTGCCACGACTTCCCTCCTGTAAGTGACTGGTCTGAGTTCCGTCCCTGCTGGGCCACTGAACTCTGGACACTGGACACTCCCTGCAGGAGAAACACATTCGTGACGGTGATGCGAGCCTAGATATGAAGCAAACTAATATTATGTATTGAACCTTTTGCTGTGCTTTTAGTGTTCATTGTGATAGTACTTAAGATTATTTTAATAGTGTTTGTTGTAACTTGTGGTATAATATTGATTGCCTGGCAGACAAGTGATATTGTTAAGATTGGGTAGATGTAGTTAAGTAGTTAAGTGGTTAAGTCAGGTAGTTAAGTGGTTAAGTTATGTAGTTAAGTAGTTAACCATTTAAGTCACCTTAAATAGTAGTGTTAAATTTAGTGATAAGTGTATTAAAGAGGATAGATTGATAAGTATATTGGTACTGATAAGTGTATTGACCTCAGTGAGCAAGCTGATGAGTAGTATGATATAAAACCCCCTGGTGTGTCCCCAGTGTGTGAATAATAAAGTTAGAAAATAGAGTGTTGTGTCCGTGTGTTCCTTTCTTCTCCGTGACTGGTAAGTCGTACGTCACACTTGCTACTGTTGAGCTACGTGACAGTAGGCGCTCGCGACACCGGGCCACAGCAGAGAGCTGGACTGGAAGAGGAGCAACCAGGACAGAATCCGGTCCCCGACCGGGACTAGAACCTGGTGTGCTGGCGCCACAGGCAGAGGATTAGCCTAGTGAGCCGCGGCGCCAGCCTGTGAATTCATTTTTACACAAATTCAATTATTTGCTTATCTAGGATAAATGTACAATTTCTGGGTCATACAAGTTTAATGTCTTTCCTTTAACTTTTATTTATTTAATACATTTGAAAGGCAGAGAGAGGGAGAAAGAAAGACAGAGAGGGAATGCCCATATGATGATTCACGCCAAAAAAACACCCACAACAGTATGTCCCGGGGTTGAAGATAGGAGTTCAGAACTCAAACCATGGCATCCACGTGGATAGCACAGATGCAGTTATTTGAGCCGGATCCCTCCCAAGAATCTGGAATCAGGAGCCAAGTGGGAACTTGAACCCAGGCACACTGATTTACTATGCAAGAAACACAAGCAGCATTTTGGGGGGTATATTTATTTATTTGAAAGGCAGAGTTATGGGGGTAGGGGAGGAAACAGATCATCCATCTGCTGGTTCACGCCCCAAGTAACTGCCTCAGTTGGAGTTGCCCAATCTGGATCCAGGAACCAGGTTCTTCCAGGTCTCCTACGTGGATGCAGGGGCCAAAGCGCCTAGGGCATCCTCCTCTGCATGCCCAGGCACATTAGCGGATAACTGGATTGGATAGCAGAGAGCTGGACTGGAAGTGGAGCAGCCAGGACTTGAACTGGCGCCCATTTGGGATGCCAGCACCACAGCCACAACTTTATCCAATAGCCACAAACAGCATCTTAACTGCTGCATAAAACAACTCAGTGTCTAGTTTCCTAAAAATTAGATTCTGCTTCCAAAGTGTCTATTATCACTCATATTCTCATATCTGAGCCAAAATGACCCATTTTATCTACATCAATCCATCATTTATGTCTTTCTTTCTGTAGTTTTAGACATTCTTATAAAATGATGCACAGTTACATTTCACTTGTAGTTTTAATATACATTTCCCTAATAACTAATGTTGAATATTTCAAGTGCTTATTTGCATTTGTATATGCGGATGATGGTTAATTTTAAGTATCAGGTAGGCTAAACCATGACACCTGGATATATTGATATTTTCTCAAGTTCGTAGATATATTCACAGGAAAGACAATTTTGGATAGATTATCATTCAAATAGGCGGTCAGAGTAAAGACAACAACCCTCCACAGCGTGAATGGGTCCCTCCTGATCAACTGAAGACCTTCAGGAAAACAAACAGAAACACAGCACTGGGGGCTCTGGGAATGGGGTGTTCTACCTCTGAAGGCCTCACATCCAACTGCGCACCACCTGCCCGAGTGGCCCCCAGCTGTTCTCCCACCTGGGAAGCACATGGACAGCCATCTGCCGCCTCCCCAGGACCTGTCAGGAGGAAGCTGTGCCAGCGCTGGGAAGCTGGTCTCCACCTTGCCCTGACGCGGGGTGTGGGTTTCCCAGCTGGTGATTAACCTGGAGCACTCCAGCACCCACCCCTACTCTTCCTGCTGGATCTGCTTCCTTCTCTAGGTGTCGCTGCTGATTGCTGCCTATTTTTTTTTTCAACTTTTGAATTTTGCCTTTTTTACATATTCTAGAAACAATTTCTTTGTAGAATGGTGATTTGCAATTTTTTTCTCCTAAGTACTTTGTAACAAGACATTTTGCTGATCAGAGTTTTTAATTTTGACTAAATCCAATTTATCACAGAAATGGGGAAAAGAAAAAAACCCAACTTTCTATGTCAGAATTTCACAGTCAGCATATGAAGACTTAATAAGGCCTTCATATGAAAAAAAATGCATAAACGTGCAAATAACAAAATATTGCTCTTTCTAAGCTAAAGAAAAATTGTATCAGATACAAGGACAGATATAGAAAGAAAGTCAAGGCATCTACAACTTTTACTAGAAGTCTGTGGTGTATGGGTTGCAGCACATGTTGTTGCAATATACATGGATCCAGTAAAACAAACGATAGCAATAATGGAGTCTCTATAGCAAGGTTTTTTTTTTTTTTTTTTTTTTTTTTTTTTTTTTTTTTTTTTTTTTTTTGACAGGCAGAGTGGACAGTGAGAGAGAGAGACAGAGAGAAAGGTCTTCCTTTGCCGTTGGTTCACCCTCCAATGGCCGCCGCGGCCGGCGCGCTGCGGCCGGTGCACTGCGCTGATCCGATGGCAGGAGCCAGGTGCTTCTCCTGGTCTCCCATGGGGTGCAGGGCCCAAGCACTTGGGCCATCCTCCACTGCACTCCCTGGCCACAGCAGAGGGCTGGCCTGGAAGAGGGGCAACCGGGACAGAATCCGGCGCCCCAACCGGGACTAGAACCCGGTGTGCCGGCGCCGCTAGGCGGAGGATTAGCCTAGTGAGCCGCGGCGCCGGCCTCTATAGCAAGATTCTTACATTTTGTGTAAAACATTAAGGGTGATTATGATGGGTTCATAATGCATTTTATAAATTCTTTTGCCTCAAGATAGCAAGTATATTAGGGCACACTTGTGTCAAGTTGCATCTGTGTCCCAGGCTTCTCCTGCATAAGATAGTGAACAAAATCAGACAACTCCCTGCTGTACCAGTTTCTGAGTCCTGACCTCCCTCAGCAGTTTGACTTGTCCACCTTGCCAGATCCTCTCCAGCTTTCTGTATAGCATACAATGTTTTTAGCTGTGCTTACCAGGAAGGACTTGGAAAAGCCTGACTATTCAATCCTGCTGCAAGAGTAACCCAAACTAATTTTATAATGTTTCAAAAATACACACTCCTATCGCGAATGATGTGAGTGGCATCCACAAACTTACCAATCATCTTGACAGCTGTTACATGAGTCCACATTCACATAAAAGTATGTGCCATTGTGCTGAATAAGGAAAACATTAAATTGGGTTCTATTGCACACCCAAACCCCTCTTTTCTCAATGTTCAATGATAACAGTTTTTCATTATAATAGAGAGTTGTTACAGGGCTATACAGACATATATATATATATATATATACATCTGTATGTATAATTATATATGTATTCATGTGTTCATATACTTTATGCATCACTGTTTTGAAAGCTAATACATGTTTATGACATTGAGTATGTTTCATATATCTCTATATGATAATTACTGAGTAATTTTTATGCATAAATCAGGTGCTTGTGAGAAATGACTTTCTCTCCACAACTCCCTCTGTCGTCTTCTTTATGTTTTTTGATAAATTTCAACAGATGCTTATTGATTTTATTATTGCTTACCAGGAGACATGTGGTTATGTGGATAGTATCTATTATATAAATATTTTCCATTTTATTAATTTTCCTTTATAATGTTTGTGTTTCCTTCTACTTTATTTGAATTCAATTGCTATGGCATTAAATTACTTTCCAGTTATTTCCACTTTGCTATTGAAGTCTCTGATATTGCTGACATCTTTCCTCTCCATGTTGTATTTTCTCACCCATTGCCATACCTTCAAGATCTCCACCAAATAATCTATACTTTAGATTGTGATAAGCTTTGTGTCCCAGAACCATGCTGCTCCAATCTTTTAATTCTTTAGATAGCATATGTGTCTTTTTTAAGATTTTTTTTATGGAAAGACAATTGCAGAGAGATAGGGAGAGACACAATGCCAGATCCTAGAATATGTACCTTTAATGATCCCATACCGCTCAATCTCTGGAGTGTTAAAATCAAGCTTTCAGATTTGTAATAGTGCCATTTGGAAGACTGTATACTGTATGCAAGGCACGTTCCAGTCTGTTGGGACAGAGCAATGAACAGTGTGAGCATGATATGTGCCTGTGTGCAGTGCGTGGTGTGCTGCAGTGAGATGAGAGCTGCCCGTGAGAAACAGCAACAATGAAGGATAGCGTGGAGGGAAAGTGCGCGATGCTGTCTGAACCAACAAAAAGGGACCTGGGAAAGAAAGGGGATTCCTTCCTAGGGGATGGGTACTACCATGAAACCAGAGCATTTGGCCAGGATCAACAGAAATTGGCTCGGAGTGTTGCAGGCAAAATGACAAAACAAGAATCGTGTTACTGAATGGTGGGTCATAGAACATTCAGGGAACTATAGGTGGGTGTTCTATCCTTGTGCTTGAATGTAAATACATTCATGGGGTAGGATGGGATGGAAAGCAGACCAGGAACAGCCATACAGAACATCTTATTTTTATTTGAGGAAAAACATGGAATTTGGATAGCAAAAGAGTGGAAAGAACCAAAAAGAGGGTGAGTTTACAGCACTTGGACTACGATGGTTACGGCTTTAACTCAGAAGTTGAGGAAACAGAAGTTGCCCTTAGTTTTATTTGATTAGTTGTGAGTAAAATTCTTGTTGTTTAAGTTCCCTTAAAACTTTGTACATCATTATCATATAGACAAGCTATAAAATGGCTATACAGTGATGACTCTTACTCTGTATTTGGTTTTTGCCATTCCACAGTAAGAGGCAGCAGAACGGAAGACTCTGTAGTTTCAGTTAGTTGCATTTTGGAGGATTTGATTCTTCTTCACAGTGAGGTTGAGCTACTGTGAATTCCTCGAGACCATTTAAGACAAGCTGCTCTTGTATTTGCCTATAGAAACTGGTGTCAGAGACGTAATCTCTTGTACTGAACATCAGAGGAATGGCGTGTGCTGTCAGACTGTTTCTGGTGGTGAGGAGGAATGGTTGAAAATCTCTTGGGCCTGTTTTTTTATCAGTTATTTTCAACTTTTCTTAGCTGTTTCTGACAGTGTTGTAAGTCTATTCCTCTTGTAAAAGCTTTTTGTTGTTAGAGCTAACACTCAGCTTTGATAAGCAAGAGCACTTTTATTAACGCTTTATAATAGCCTTTTATTTCAAAATACGATGAGCTTTGTCAATTTTTAAACAGTAATGACCTGCAGCCTTGGATTTATGGCTAATTCATCATATTTCTTGATGGTTTATTGTTTTTAGATGTGTGTGGATGCCTATAATTTTCTGAGCTATCTAATCAGTCAAAAAATCTAAAAAGGAAATAATAAACACCCTTCTGATCAAATCCAGCATTACAATGTGTAGTCTTCCATGATGACAGGAATTGTCTTGACTCCTCCACTTCTCTCTTTCTTTCTCCTGGGTCTCAGCAAAAAACAGACCCCGGGATCTTCAGTGTGGTCTCACTGCTGATGTTGGCTCAGGTGATGGAAGGGAAAAGGTTGTCGACACAGTAACCAGGGCTACAAGAAGCTTCGCAGCAGCTGTCTTGAACACTTCATGGGATCATATAGGAAAGAAGAAAGATGCAAGGGGGAAGATAAAATGATAAAGAAAAAACAACCCAAAAAACCTTTAAAATCATAGGACTAGCTAACCATACTTGGGTTTTATTTAAAAAGGGAAGAGGTGAATGTTTGGCAGAGTGTTGAAAACAGCCTTTGTCATATTTGCATCCCGTGTCAGAGTGCCTTGGTTGAGTCCAGACCACATCTAATTCCAGCTTCCTGCTAATGCACACCCTGTCAGGCAGCAGGTGACAGATCAGGAAATGGGTCTCTGTCAACTCCTGTGAGAGACTCAGATGGAGTTCCAGGCTCCTGGTGTTGGCCTGATCCAGACCTAGCTATTGTGGAGTAAATTAGATGAAAGATCTCTCTCTCTCTCTCTCTCTCTCTCTCTCTCTCTGTGTGTGTGTGTGTGCCTTTCAAATATATATATATATACATACATACATACATTGAAAGAATAGCATGAAATACAAAGACAATTTTTTGTAGTTGAAAAGCTTGACCAGCTGCAGAAAATGATCATGGAATGTGACGAATGAGGCTTTGGTGAACACATATTTGCCACTTCTGGGGTCACCAGACCTTATTAATATATTTCTTCTAGGCCCAGAAGATCACAGGAAAGCTTGATTGAAAGATGAATGCTTAGGAAGGAAAGGTAATGATTTGCTTCCTGATTGTTCTGTGTGTATCCTTGAAGCTCCTAGGTGCTGCTACCTTCCAAAATAAATAAATAAATAATTAAATCTTCTCACACATGTGTCTGGCTGCTGCTTAGTGCCTGCTGTCTACCTCTCATGAAAAGCCTATACTTGCTGGATGGTTCATTTAAATGTTTTGAATGTTGTTTGCTGTTTTCCAAATGTATTTCCATGAAAAAAACCACCCTGTATGTCATATGAGAGGAAGAGATTGAAATATATGCCTAATACACAAAGAGTAGAACTTTGCCTTATGCTTTATTGAATATAGGAATGTACGGCATTCTAACACCCTTTTCTCCACTTCTTAAATTCAGGAAACATTGACATTTCCCAAATATAAATTTCTTAGGCCCTTTGGAATCCACCTAAATTCTCCATTTCTGGTACACTGCCATAATCTATTCCTTTATGTCTTGTCAAAATTACTCCAAACATTACAAGTAATTGATCTCTTGCAGATCTGATTATGGCACATCAGTCATTCACATTACATTGAGAGTGATTTCTCCACGTGCCATTTCCCATAAGGCCAATTAATGAATTTTTATCAACTTGTCCTACAAACTACACAAGCAAGAACCATCTTGCTTACTTATTAATGATATAAGTTTCTGATTTCCAACTCAGGGTTCATAAAATATATTAAAATGCTTGAGTAGAGATCATGAGAATCTATACTTTCAATAGACAAGGCTTGACTTTTGCAACAACATGAAGGAATCTAGAAGACATTAATGTTCAGTGAAATACTATAGGCACAGAAGACAAGTAGTGCATATTCTCATTTATAGGTAGACTCTAAGTTAATTGAACATGTAAAAGCAGAGAGCAGAATGCTAGCTATCAGAAACAGGAGCCGAGACAACAGGAGATGTGGAGTTTCTACTGTTTCTACAAGAGAAGAGTTTCTACTGTTCTATTCGTGCTAAAGTTTCAGATCCACTGAATTCCTACACGCTGCCCTGAGCTAACTGAGTTGTTCCTTGTCAACATCTCAGCCTTAGCTTCTCACTAAGTCCTGTCGACGGTGCTGGCGTTTTTCTCAAGTCCCTTCTGATAACCCCCATAATGTAATCCACATTTCCCCAGCAGTGCTCCTTGTGGTCACTTCGTCTGGTGGACTCCACACCCTGCCATCTCTGCCTGCCACTCACACTCAAGCATCATCACTCAGCTCACAGATCTGTCCAGCAATTTTCCCAGGCCAGGGTGTTCTCTAGTATATTATTATACACAAATAATTTAAGCATGAGGTTGGTCTTTCTCATTATGTTACTTTTCTTATTAATTTCTTTCCTGAATTCTCAGTACCCTAGCATGTTTTCTAGAATAAGGTAGCTTTGGTTTAGTAGTTGGGACCTATTATTTTGATATAAATATCTTATTAATAGCATTTTAATGATTGTATGTACATACAAAAATTCAAATCTAAATAACATAATTTGGTCATAGAAATTATTCTTTTTTCAGATTTCATTTTGCAAGCATGCAAATGAAACAAACAAATCACTACAGAGATCTTTAGTATTAAATATTGACTTCAGTTCCTGGAACTGCACAGTCATCACTTGACTGTGCTTATCTAGAGTTCAGTGCAGCTCTGAAAGAAACATACTTACAATTTAATTAGAAGTATTTGATCTCAGAAGATGAAAAGAACATGTGAAATTAATGTGTATAAACTTTTCAAAGTGCCACAAACATATTTTACATTTATTTGCTATTATATCAAATTCCAAATGGGTTATATTTTATTACAGATTTTTTATGTTTACATTAGAATTCTGAAATAGATGACATTCTAATTATTTACTTTTATTTTATCATAAGTATCCTATGAAGTCATCATCATATGTTTCTAAAGTGTACACACTTTTCAATTATTGCAGAAAAGCACACAATATGACATATACACAAAGCTCAGGGAAGGCTGTGTTTCTAAAGTAAGGTGATTTTCCTGTTTATTGTGCTCCTCAGAAAATATGATGATTGGTTGCCCATTTCCTATTTTGTGATGTAGAAAAAGAAACTTGGATTTAAAATGGAAAATGCAAATAATAAACTAAAATTGTATTACCAAGGATACCACATATCTACATTTATTTTTAGTTAGGGAGATATATTGACAAATTACTATTATCTATATTTCTGGGGAAAAGTGGTTCATATACACGTGTGTATATGTACAACGTGGAAGGACAGACTCAAGCAAGTTAGCATGCCCATCACCTCAAAAACCCATCATTTATTTCTCTTAAGAGACTCTCCTCTTTGACCAACGTCTCATACAGTCTCCACTTCTATCTTTTGATAATCACCATTCTGCTCTCTGCTTTTATATGTTCAGTTAACTTAGAGTCTACCTATAAATGAGAATATGCACTACTTGTTTTCTGTGCCTATAATATTTCACTGAACATTAATGTCTTCTAGATTCTTTCATGTTGTTGAAAATCACAGGCTTTGCTATTTTTATTAAGACTAAATAAATATAAATAATATTCTATAGTGTATATATAAACCACGTTCAGGTTAATTGCAAGCATGCCTATTGTGGATAATGTTGCACTGGAGATAGGAGTCTAGATATTTCTTGGACGTACTAATCTCAAATTATTTAGGTTTATACTCACAAGTAGCATCTTTGGATCTTGTGGTAACTGTTTTAATTTTTTGAAGAATCTTCCATACTGTTTTCTCATGATGCCTGTATGAATTTACATTCTTACCAGCAGTGTATAATGGTTCCTCTTTTTCCACACTCTCACCAATGAAACAGGAGAGCTCAAAAATGGACCCACACATTTATGGCCACTCAATTTTTGATAGAAGTCCCAAGAATACACAATGGAAAGAGGACAGCCGCTTCAATAAAATATGTTAGGTAAACTGGGTATCCACAAAGACCGGAATGAAGTTGGACTGTTGTCTGACACACACATATAAAAATGCAGACATAGACAGAAGATCAACACAAAATGTATTATGCACATAAATGTGAGACTAACAATAAAACTACTAGAAGGAAACATACAGAAAATGTATACAATATTAATCTGGGCACAATTTTTGGGGGGGATTTGGATCCAAAAGCTTATGCAACAAAAATAAAAATAGAAAGTGTCAACACATCAGACTAACAAGCTTCTGCACAGAAAATGTAATAAATAACATAGTGAAGAGTTAACTTTTGGAGTGGAATAAAACATTTTCCAGCCATACATCTGACAAGGAGTTACCAAAATGTGCAAGTAACTCAACACAGCAGGGAAATAAATTAACATTTTTAAATAGATGAAGGATTAAGTAGCAGCTCAGCTGTTAAGATGCCATTTGAGGGGCCAGTGCTGCAACCAGTTAGAGACCCGGCTGCTCCACTTCCAGTCCAGCTCCCTGCTATTGCACCTGGGAAAGCAGTGGAGGATGGCCCAAGTCCTTGGACCCCTGCACATGCATGGGAGACCCAGAAGTTCCTGGCTCCTGGATTCAGATTGGCTCAGCTCCACCTGTTTTGGACATTTTGGGAGTGAACCAGTGGATGGAAGATCTCTGCCTTGACCTTGCCTCTCTGTAGCTCCACCTTTCAAATAAATAATCTCTCTTTAAAAAAAAAAAGATGCAATTTGAGATGTCAGCATCCCATTATCAGAGTTCCTGATTCAAGTCTCAGCTCTGTTTCCAATCCAGCTTCCTGATCATGTGTATTCTGCAAGGAGGCAGATGATGGCACAAGTACCAGAGATCTTTTCACTGATGTGGGAAACCAGGATGGAGTTCTTGGCTTTGGCTTGTCCCAGAGCTAGTTAGTGAGGGCATTTGAGAAGGGAACTGAGAAGGGAACTAGTGGATGGAAACTTTCATTCATTCTCTCTCTCTCTCTCTCTCTCTCTCTCTCTCTCTCTCTCTCTCCCCCTCACAAATAGAATAGATACACAACACTTTAAAACAAAAGCACAATGCAAGAAAATGAAGAGTTTATGCTGGATTTCCATTTTATCAGACTTCCTATAGAAGATTTTAGTGAAAAGACACTAGTTAAAGGCACAGTGTCCTTGTAGTCTTTAAAAATCTATAATGCTAGTTTGTCAGGTAAATTCTTACTTTTTGTATAGCCAAGATTGTACATAAGTGAATTCATATAAACAAAAGCCACAACTAGAAAGTAGAAAAATAGCGAGAAACTTTTCTAACCATTCATAGGGTAAACAACTCTGAGGAATACACATCCTTCTTTCAATAAAGAATTATAGGACTCCCGTAACTTGAAAGTGGGCCTGGTGGCTGCGTGTTTTGGAGATGCAGAGTGTCCTCACAGCGTAGTAAAGTTCAGATCTCATGACAGTGATAATTTGAGAATGCATACAAGAGCATATCCCAGAATTGGAATAGCTGGAACTTTTTGGGCTATTCAGTCAAGTGGAGATTAAGGTTATCAGTAAGGAGGTGTCTGATCTAGAATATAGCGTACAGTGAACCATTTTCAAGGAATTCTTTATCAGTTATGTTCAATATTAAAAGAATCTATTGGAGCAAATACAGAGAAGAACATGCATTAGATATTCATTTAAGAGGGTTGAAATACAGGGTTCTCTTGTACACCGGGTACAGGTATCTTCTGACATGCTTCAGCAATGTGGAAAGATGGTGCTCAACTTTGGCTGTCCAAAGGGTAACTGAGCAAGGTCTCTTCCGCCATGTTGGTTGCTCATCCAAACAAGGAAGGCTTGTGGATTATGACAGCCAGACGGGCAATGGAAGAGCTCTGTCTTCAGAAGACAACTATTTCTGCAGGCTCCACGCTTCCATCCATAGTGCCTGAAATTTATCAAGAATACTTTAGGATGCGGTGAATACATGCTGAGAACCTTAGGAAGGAAGAGCAAGAACTTGAAATAGCTGGCGTGGATGATCTGGGGAACTGTGATTATTTTCAAGAAATCCTTAAGGGTGAGTTGACTCAGATCATCTACAAAATTTCTGTAAGCATAAGTGAAGGTCCAAAATGTCACATGTCATTGCTTTCAGTTGCACAGCAATTTGACTTTGCCAAGTAACTACAAAAAGAAATTTATAATGACCTTCAGGCTCTTCAGGCTTTACACAGAGATGACCCTCTCACTTGGGATTAAGTGGCATGGCGAGGACTAGAGATTGAGTCAAAACCAGGAGAAGAGCAGCCTGCAATGTAGTCAACGAAAACAATGGAGGTGTGTAAGAGGGAGGAGAGGGGCAGTGCAGTGCCAGAGGAGGCTGTGAGACTGTGCCTACGGGGACCATGCGGAAGGGACACATCAACCTTTTCATGGAAAGATTTTCTAACAATACAAACAGTGATATTCTCAAAGGGAAAAGGCAGGAAAAAACAATGATTATGTTCAAGAAGGCACATGAATTCAAGCTGCTGTCAGAATCCCAGTACAAGCAGTGGATTGAGTTGATACTGCACAAGAGTTGTTTGGGGAAGCATTAGAGGTGGCAGTAGATGGGGCAGCATTTTTTTTTTATTTATATTTAATGAATATAAATTTCCAGAATACAGCTTATGGATTACAATGGCTTTTTTCCCCCCATAACTTCCCTCCCACACGCAACCCTCCCCTCTCCTGCTCCCTCTCCCCTTTCATTCACACCAAGATTCATTTTCAATTATCTTTATACACTGAAGATCAATTTAGCATATATTAAGTAACACTTTCAACAGTTTGCACCCACATAGAAACACAAAGTGAAAAATACTGTTTGAGATGTACAGTGTATTAAGGACAGAGATCCTACATGAGGAGTAAGTGCACAGTGATTCCTGTTGTTGACTTAACAAATTGACACTCTTCTTTATGGCATCAGTAATCACCCTAGGCTCTAGTCACGAGTTGCCAAGGCTATGGAGGCCTTTTGAGTTCACTGACTCTGATCATATTTAGACAAGGTCATAGTCAAAGTAGAAGTTCTCTCCTCCCTTCAGAGAAAGGTACCTCCTTCTCTGATGACCTGTTCTTTCCACTGGGATCTCACTCACAGAGATCTTTCATTTAGGTCATTTTTTTTGCCAGAGTGTCTTGGCTTTCCATGCCTGAAATACTCTCATGGGCTTTTCAGCCAGATCCGAATGCCTCAAGGGCTGATGCTGAGGCCAGAGCGCTGTTTAGGACATCTACCATTCTATGAGTCTGCTGTGTATCTCACTTCCCATGTTAGATCGTTCTCTCCTTTTTTATTCTATCAGTTAGTATTAGCAGACACTAGTCTTGTTTATGTGATCCCTTTGACACTTAGACCTATCAGTATGATCAATTGTGAACTGAAATTGATCACTTGGACTATGAGATGGCATTGGTACAAGCCACCTTGATGGGATTGAATTGGAATCCGCTGTCACGTTTCTAACTCTATGATTTGGGGCAAGTACAAATTGAGCATGCCCCAGATTCTACATCTCTTTCCTCTCTTATTCCCACTCTTATATTTAACAGGGATAACTTTTCAGTTAAGATTCAACACTTAATAATAATTGTGTATTAATTACAGAGTTCAACCAATAGTATAAATTAGAACAAAAAAATACTAAGAGGGATAATGTGTTAAGTTGCTCATCAACAGTCAGGGCAAGGGCTGATCAAGTCACCGTTTCTCATAGTGTCCATTTCATTTCAACAAGTTTCCCCTTTGGTGCTCAGTTAGTTGTCAGCAATCAGGGAGAACATATGATATTTGTCCCTTTGGGACTGGCTTATTTCACTCAGCATGATGTTTTCCAGATTCCTCCATTTTGTTGCAAATGACCGGGTTTCATTGTTTTTGCCAGTGTTTAGTATTCTATAGAGTACATATCCCATAAGTTCTTTATCCAGCCTACCGTTGATGGGCATTTAAGTTAATTCCAGGTATTAGCTATTGTGAATTGAGCTGCAATAAATATTAAGGTGCAAACAGTTTTTGTGTTTGCCAATTTAAATTCCTTTGGGTAAATTCCAAGGAGTGGGATGGCTGGGTTGAATGGTAAGGTTATATTCAGGTTTCTGAGGAATCTCCAGACTGACTTCCATAGTGGCTTGACCAGTTTGCATTCCCACCAACACGGGGTTAGTGTCCCTTTTTCCCCACATTCTCTCCAGCATCTGTTGTTGGTAGATCACTGAATGTGAGCCATTTTAACCTGGGTGAGGTGAAACCTCATTGTGGTTTTGATTTGCATTTCCCTGGTTGCTAGTGATCTTGACCATTTTTTCATGTGTCCGTTGGCCATTTGGATTTCCTCTTTTGAAAAATGTCTATTAAGGTCCTGGGCCCATCTCTTAAGTGGGTTGTCTGATTTGTTGTTGTGGAGTTTCTTGATCTCATTGTAGATTCTGGTTATTAATCCTTTATCTGTAGCATAGTATGCAAATATTGTTTCCTATTATGTCGCTTGCCTCTTTATTTTACTGACTGTTTCTTTTGCAGTGCAGAAACTTCTCAATTGGATGCAATCCCAATTGTAATTTTGGCTTTGACTGCCTGTGCCTCCCGGGTCTTTTCCAAGAAGTCTTTGCCAGTGCCAATATCTTGCAGGGTTTCTCCAATGTTCTCTAATAATTTGATGGTGTTGGGTCGTAGATTTAGGTCTTTAATCCATGTTGAGTGGATTTTTGTGTAAGGTGTAAGGTAGGGGTCTTGCTTCATGCTTCTGCACATGGAAATCCAGTTTTCCCAGCACCATTTATTGAATAGACTGTCCTTGCTCCAGGAATTAGTTTTAGATCCTTGATCAAATGTAAGTTGGCTGTAGATGTTTGGGTTGATTTCTGGTGTTTCTATTCTGTTCCATTGATCTATCTATCTGTTTCTGTACCAGTACCACGCTGTTTTGATTACAACTGCCCTGTAGTATGTCTTGAAATATGGTATTATGATGCCTCCAGCTTTGTTTTTGTTGTACAAGATTGCTTTAGCTTTTCAAGGTCTCCTGTGCCTCCATATGAATTTCAGCATCACTTTTTCCAGGTCTGAGAAGAAGGTCTTTGGTATTTTGATTGGTATCACATTGAATCTATAAATCGCTTTTGGGAGAATTGACTTTTTTAAAACTTTTATTTAATGAATATAAATTTAGAAAGTACATCTTATGGATTACAATGGCTCCCCCCCCCATAACGTCCCTCCCACCCGCAACCCTCCCCTTTCCCACTCCCTCTCCCCTTCCATTCACATCAAGATTCATTTTCGATTCTCTTTATATACAGAAGATCAGTTTAGCATACATTAAGTAAAGATTACTACAGTTTGCTCCCACACAGAAACATAAAGTGAAAAATACTGTTTGAGTACTAGTTATAGCATTAAATCTCAATGTACAGCACACTGAGGACAAAGATCCTACATGAGGAGTAAGTGCACAGTGACTCCTGTTGTTGACTTAACAAATTGACACTCTTCTTTATGGCATCAGTAATCACCCTAGGCTCTTGTCATGAGCTGCCAAGGCTTTGGAAGCCCCCTGAGTTCACTGACTCTGATCATATTTAGACAAGGCCATGGTCAAAGTGGAAGTTCTCTCCTCCCTTCAGAGAAAGGTACCTCCTTCTTTGATGACCCATTCTTTCCACTGGGATCTCACTCATGGAGATCTTTTATTTAGGTTTTTTTTTTTCCCCCAGAGTCTTGGCTTTCCATGCCTGAAATACTCTCATGGGCTTTTTTGGATATTGATTCTTCCAATCCATGAGCACGGAAGATTTTTCCATTTTTTGGTATCCTCTTCTATTTCTTTCTTTATGATTTTGTAATTGTCATTGTAGAGATCTTTAACGTCCTTTGTTAAGTTTATTCCAAGGTATTTGATTGTTTTTGTGGTTACTATGAATGGGATTGATGTTAGTAGTTCTTTCTCAGTCGTGGCATTGCCTGTGTATACAACGGCTGTTGATTTTTGTGCATTGACTTTATATCCTGCTACTTTGCCAAACTCTTCTATGAGTTCCAATAGTCTCTTAGTAGAGTTCTTTGGATCCCCTAAATAAAGAATACCGTCTGCAAAGAGGGATAGTTTGACTTCTTCCTTCCCAATTTGTATCCCTTTAATTTCTTTTTCTTGCCTAATAGCTCTGGCTAGAACTTCCAGAACTATATTGAATAGCAGTGGTGAGAGTGGGCATCCCTGTCTGGTACCAGATCTCAGTGGAAATGCTTCCAACTTTTCCCTATTCAATAGGATGCTGGCCATGGGTTTTTCATAAATTGCTTTGATTGTATTGAGGACTGTTCCTTCTATACCCAGTTTGCTTAGAGTTTTCATCATGAAAGGGTGTTGTATTTTATCAAATGCTTTCTCTGCTTCTATTGAGATAATCATATGGTTTTTCTTCTGCAGTCTGTTAATGTGGTGTATCACATTGATTGTTTTGCGCACATTGAACCATCCCTGCTTACCAGTGATAAATCCCACTTGGTCTGGGTGGAGGAGCTTTCTGATGTGTTGTCACATTCTATTGGCAAGAATTTTATTGAGGATTTTTGCATCTATGTTCATCAGGGATATTGGTCTGTAATTCTCTTTCAAAGCTGCATCTTTCTCAGGCTTAGGGATTAAGGTGTTGCTGGCTTCATAGAAAGAATTTGGGAGGCTTCCCTCTTTTTCGATTGTTCTGAATAGTTTGAGAAGAACTGGAGTTAGTTCTTCTTTAAATGTCTGGTAGAATTCAGCAGTGAATCCATCTGGTCCTGGGCTTTTCTTTGTTGGGAGGGCCTTTATTACTGTTTCAATTTCTGTTTCAGTTATGGGTCTATTTAAGTTTTCTATGTCTTCATGACTCAATTTAGGTAGATTGCATGTGTCCAGGTATCTATACATTTCTAATAGATTTCCCTGTTTGCTGGCACACAACTCTTTGTAGTAATTTCTGATGATTCTTCTTATTTCTGTGGTGTCTGTTGTTACATTCCTTTTTCATCTCTGATTTTATTGAATTGGGTCTTTTCTTTTTTAGGTAATTGGGCCAATGGTGTATCAATTTTATTCATTTTTTCAAAAAACAGCACTTCGTTTGGCTGATTTTTTGTAATTTTTTATTCAATGCTGTTGATTTCTTCTCTGATTTTAATTATTTCTGTTCTCCTACTAGATTTGGGTCTGGTTTGCTGCAGTTTTTCTAGATCCTTGAGATACGTTGAAAGCTCATTTATTTGGTCCCTTTCCAATTTCTTGATGTAGGCACCTAATGCTATAAACTTTCCTCTTGACACTGCTTTTACTGTATCCCATAAGTTTTAGTATGCTGTGCTGTTATCCTCATTTACTTCCAGAAAGTTTTTGATTTCTCTTTTGATTTCTTCTATGACCCATTGTTCATTCAGGAGCATGTTGTTCAGTTTCCATGTGTTTGCATACTCCCTAGGGATTCCTGAGTTGCTAGTTTCCAGCTTCATTCCATGTGGTCTGAGAAGATGCATAGTATGATTTCAATTCTTTTGAATTTGCTGAGACTTGCTTTATGGCCTAGTATGTGGTTGATCCTAGAGAAGGTTCCATGTACTGCTGAGAAGAATGTAAATTCTTTAAATGTAGGATTGAAAGATCTGTAGATATCTGTTATATCCATTTGGGCAATAATGTCGATTAAATCTGCTGTTTCCTTTTTGATCTTCTGTCTGGTTGATCTGTCAATTTCTGAGAGTAGAGTATTAAAGTCCCCCAGTACTATTGTATTGGAATCTAAGTCTTCATTTAAGTCCCTTAACATATCTTTTAAATAAACCGGGGGGCAGCATTGTTTAAGGACTCTGGGACAATGTGGCAGATGAAGCTGCAGGTGCTAATCTACTCAAAGAGCCCTGACGTAGCCAAGCTCCTTGAAGAAGCCTTTCTGAAACTAAAAACACAGTCTTCTGTGGCTTGCTTAGCTGTCATAGGTCCAGGCTTGGTAGCTCTGAAAGATAAGTACCTATATTGGTCATATTGAAGTGGTGGCTACAAAAAGGCAAAAGCAGTATTTAAAGGGTTACAGGAAAGCTGTCCATTTGTAGTCCATTTTTAATAGAATTTTATGAAAGGGCTTTGAGAGATTTTGGATCTACAGATTCTGATCTTTGGATGGATTATGTAAAAGAGGAATTGAGTCACTACCTTGGAAGGCCTGATAACTGTGGACAGGTCTATTGGTGTGTCATGAAAATGTTGCAGGGAAAATCAGCAGAGTTGTTTGTGGCTCAGCTGGCCACCCGTGATGAGGAAGAACACAGCCAATTTCGTGATGTAGTGCAAGCTCTGTGGGAAAACTATTATGAATCAATCTGTAATTTGTTCAAAATGGCAGACAGGATGTCTGTCGGTCTTGACACATACTTTTTAAAAATTAATTTGTTAATGTTTAGTTCCAAAAAAGAAAACTGCTGATTTCAAGGCTACTTGTTGAGGCCAGACCTAAATGTTCTAAATGTTCTTTCTACTATATGGAAATCCTACAACTGAGTTTCATTTATTATCTCAGGTTCATCATGCACATTGTTGGTAAATTGGTGTTGTCTTATCCGTTGGGCCATCATGCCCCCGATGCCATTTTAGGCTCTGACCCCCATGGCCATCTTGTACAGTAGGCTTTAGTCCTCAGCCCCATGGCCCAACCACCAGTGTCAGCTCCACCCAAACCCTAAGGGTTTTGCTGCTCCTACATCCCTGCTTGCCCCTTCCCCTGACAAAGGTATAATAGGACTTGCTTTCAGCACACATGCTCTCTCTCTCCTGATGCCTCTTGCCCTCTACCCCTGGCCCATTAGTCCCCCCCCCCCCCCGCCGCAATAACCCTTTCCTTTAACTCTGGTGTTTGGTGTGTTTTGTGGTGTCCTTACATTGGTGTTGTGACTTGGATCCAGGCTCTCCCATCGACCTTGCTCTCCCTTCGGGGAAAGTTAATTTGGGGTCCTACATTTCTGCCAGTGACAAAACACATGACCAGAATTCCTTCACACCACCAAACACTCTGTGATCTCCATCCACACAAAGTCCTTTAAAATCTTGAGGTAAGACACAGAATGAGAACTCTCTCATGGCAACCCCTGCTATGAATTGTGGTTCCATTCTACTTTGTTCTGAAGTCCTGATACCAGGCACTACAGCTCCTACAGCCTTGTGACTGTACAGACTCCGTGCCTGGGGAGCAGTGGGTGTGGATGATCATTCAACCCCTGTGCTCCTGTGGGTGTGTGGGTGATGACTTCTGCCCTCTGTTCCCATACCCTATCATGGAACAGCCATGATCTCGGGGATGTCCAATATCCACAAGTCGGACTCTACAGGTCACCATTGGAGCTTCTTCTTCCTGCATTCCCTCTGATCCTCTTCTTGATTATCTCCTACCTCAACAACTCAGTCCAAATGATACATATAACCCCAAAATTATTGGGATCTCTACCACTTCTGTGAGCGTTTTGGAAAACTGGAAGATTTCCCATTTCTAAGCCTTCTAAGCCTTCACTTGTGTTCTCTGGCTCAAACTCTCCTGACTTCCATAGCTCTCACTAAGAAGCCAAAACACCTTTCTACCTTAGATCCTGCCACTTATGCTGCAGCCACTGCTATCATGGCCTCCTTTGATCCAGCCAATGAACCCCTTCCTCAACAGTCCCAATCACAGACACCAGCCCAGCCACTTCCCGGGGCTGCAGCAGCTCAGCCCCAGCACCATTATCTCCTACTTGACAACCGCAGAGTTCACCATCCATTCTGGCCCTCGCTATCTCATCAGTACCTCCCAGGAATTTCAGGGGGCAGCGTTAGCTTCTACTCCAGCTCTCACTGTACCTCCTTCCACCTTGTCTCAAATTCCCTGCTCATCCTTTCCTCAAAACCATTTTCAGCCCATTCCCCATACCCTTTGCCTTGTCACAAACCCAATCTACATTTTTACCTTCCATCCCCACCCTCCCCGCCCCTCAAGCCCCTCCCCTCTCTTCTGTGCCCAGTCCCTGAGTCACTCACTCCTGAACAGCAGCCAGGGAGCCCACCTCCATGTTACCCCCCGGGGAACTGACAGGGGCAGAGGGCATCATAAGGGTCCATGTTTGTTTCTCATTTACTCCAAAAACTGGATTCCTTCACCTCCAACCCAATGTCATACATCAAGGAATTTCACTATTTAACCCAGTCTTATAATCTGACTTTTCATCATGTCTTTATGATCCTCTCGAATGCCCTCCTCCCAAAGGAGTGAAGGCAGGTTTGGGAGCAAGCCCATCTCCATGCCGATTAGACACATCAGACTGATCCTGCCCATCTCATAGGTCCAGATGTGGTCCTCAATCAGGGCCCCAATTGGAACTACAACTCTCCCAATGGTATAACAGCCAGAAATTATTTTACTATCTGTTCGCTAGCTGGCCTAAGGAAATCCACCAGAAAGGCTGTAAATTATGATAAACTGAGAGAAGTTATTAAAGATAAAAAGGAAAATCCTTCTGCCTTTTTGTAGCGCCTAAGGAAAACTCTCCTCCAATATACCAGCTTAGATCCCAAGTCTCCTGACGGCCGTAGCCTTCTCATGAATCATTTCTTTGCCCCGAGTTTTCCAGACATTAAGGCAAAGTTAAAATGGCTTGAGAAGGGTCCATAAACACCACAGGCAGGGATTCTATAAGTGGCCTTTAAAGCATACAATGGGAGGGATGAGAGAGCCCAAAAGAAAAGATTCCAAATGCTGGGGAAGGCTTTGCAGCAACCTGCTGCCTCCAGTAGCCCTGCTGACCACAAGAGTTCTCTGGGCCCATGCTTTAAATGTGGCCAAATGAGCCATTGGGCCAGAATGTGTCCCAACCCCAGAGACCCACCCGGTCCTTTCCCTAAATGCCAACAGAAGGGCCATTGGGGAGAGAACTGTTCTCTTGTCCATCGAGTCAGTAGACCGTCCACCCCACCTATGCCCTGGGTTGACCACTTAGGGCTGGCTACTGAGGACTGAAGGAGCCCAGACTCCCGCCAACCAACCATGGCCATCACTCCATGGGAGCCCAGGGTAACTGTGAAGGTAGTAGGTATGCAAATTTCTTTCCTTATTAACATTAGGGCAACCTTCTCAGTCCTTACCAAGTATTGGGGGCCCAACCTCTGCTGCCTCAACCTCCATAGTCAGGGTGGAGGGAAAACCTTATAGACCTCTGTGGATTCCCAGTCTGCTCTACATAATTAATATGATGCCCTTCTCCCACTCTCTTCTCGTTATACCTCAGTGTCCTATGTCCCCTTTGGGGAGAGACCTACTCTATCAGATTGCTGCTCAGGTGGTTTTCACCCTCCAGCCAATGGCCTCATCCTCCAGCTCACCTTTGCCTCCCTTTTTACTACTCCTCTCTCAAGACAACCCAGTCCCAGCCACCCTGCCTACCTCAGGGCTCCTGTCCACTGTCAACCCACGAGTATGGGACAACAGTCACCCTATAGTAGTGACCCATCATCCTCCTGTCCAGACTAAGTTACAAAACTCCACATTTCCTTCCCAGCCACAATACTCTGTACCCATTTCCAGCCTTCAAAGTCTAAAGCCTATTATTTCTAAACTCCTCCACCAGGGCCTGCTACACAAGGCTGGTTCCCCCTATAACACCCCAATTTGGTGGTTAAAAAGCCTAACAGGTCCTTCCGTCTGGTGCAAGACCTCTGCCTTGTTAACACAGCAACAGTACCCGTACACCTGGAAGTCCCCAACAGACTGCTTTCTCCTCAACTTCCTAGCAGCCAAAGCTTATTGGGTATCCTTCACCAAACCACAGCTCTGCTTCTCTGAGGTAACCTATCTTGGGGTGCATCTCACCCCCACCCACAAGGCTTCACTGCTGACAGAAAGTGCCTCACAGCTAACCTCCCACCCCCTTCTACCAAGAAGAAATTCTTTCCTTTCTAGGCCTGGCAGGATTCCTACACTCACGGATTCCAAACTTCTCCCTTCTGGCCCTGCCACTCTACAAAGCCACAAAGGGATTCCTCCGGGAGCCCCTCTTACCCCAGTCACCTCCCAATATCGCAAGCTCCAACAGGCTGTGCTAGAGGCCCCTGCCTTACACTTACCAGATCTCGCACGGCCCTTCCACATTATGTCATTGAAAGCTGAGGAATGGCCTTGGGGGTTCTCAGCCATCGAGCTGGTCCCTCTTTTGCTCCTGTAGCCTATTTCTCAACTTTAGACTCCAGAGTCAAGGTCTGGGCACCCTGTTTATGGGCACTAGCCTCAGCAGCAGTCTTCATACAAGAGTCAAAGAAACTCACTTTTGGCTCACTGCTCACCAGTCTTTCCTCACACCACCTATCAGAACTCCTGACTTACGAAGGCCTCCAGTCTCCCACCCTCTCGCATTCTGGCCCTTCAGGTGGTGCTAACTGAGGAACCTATTCTCACTTTTAAACCTTGTTCTCCTTTAACCCAGGTGCTCTTCTTCCCTCTCCCCTCCATCTCCAGATCACTCCTGCATTAAGACTATCGAACACTTACTATCCCATCCCTCAAACACCCAGGAGGGTCCCCTCAATAACCCCACTCTAGTCTGGTTCACAGATGGTAGCTCTGTCTTTCACGATGGAATAAAAAGGACAGGTTATGCTGCGGTATCAACCACCAATGTTATTGAAGCAGGACCACTCCCTTCCAATACTACTAATCAACAGGATGAGCTCTATGTTCTAATCTGTGCCTTTATGCTAGCAAAAAATAAAACTACCACTGTCTATACCAACTCAAAATACGCCTTCCATATTCTCCTATCCCACTCAGCAGTTTGGAAAGAAAGGGACCCTTTTACTACTAAGGGGACAGCCATTTCCAACGCTACTCTCATAACCACTCTCCTAGAGGCAGCCCCATCTTCCAACACGAATCGGACTTGTCCACTGTAATACTGATAATCGTCCACTCATCAGATTGATAATACTGCCATCACTGCGGATAATAACAGGGCAAATCAGGTGGTTTGGTGGGCGGCACTGTCCTCTTTTCCTTCCAGCGTGTCCCCCACTCCACCTGCTGTACTAGCAAACAGCCCTGGGGACCAACTGTCTCGGCAGCCCTCCCCTCAGGCTATCTTATTCTATCTCCACCACTCGTTTCATCCCAACGTCTCTTCTCTACTAGCATTTGTCAAACAATCTCTTCTTCTCTCACCAGAAGATACTGAATATCTTCAACAACTCACCTCTTCTTGCTCTGTATGTCAAAGAACAAACCCTAACTCTAACCTCCATCCTCCACCCTTCCCCTCCCATCAAGCCAGAGGACCCCTGCTGGCCTCTGACT
The DNA here is from genome assembly GCF_051225735.1 of Oryctolagus cuniculus. Lineage (NCBI taxonomy): Eukaryota > Metazoa > Chordata > Mammalia > Lagomorpha > Leporidae > Oryctolagus > Oryctolagus cuniculus. The sequence continues at coordinate 5,642,712 of NC_142879.1, read as the reverse complement.
GGCAGATTGGGTTGACTTCACCCATATGCCCAGAGTGGATGTTTTCAATATGTCTTGGTACTAGTAGATACCCTCTCCATGTGGGTCGAGGCCTTCCCTACTACTAACAAATGGGTGCTAACAGTTTCCAACATCCTACTTCAGGAGATTATCCCCCATTTCAGGGTCCCTGGCTCTCTCCAGTCAGACAATGGCCCCGAATTTGCATCCCAGGTAACTCAGCTACTTACCAAGACACTTAACATCCCCTGGCATTTCAAATCCCTTATCACCCCAATCCTCAGGAAAAGTAGAAAAATGCTCTGAATAAACTTTCCCTTGAGCTTCACTTGGATTGGACTAAACTACTTCCTTTGGTCCTTCAAAAAAAAAAAAATCTCAATATTTCACCTTTCGAACTTATTTACAGAAGTCCCTTAATTCCTCCAACTATAAACTCTCAATCTCCACTCCTGTCATCCTGTCTAGTAGATACCTTAGATATCTATAGATACCTTAGATATTTCTAGAGATCTCTCCTCTGCTCAGACACCTCCAGAGTTATGGAGCTATACAGACACCTACTGCCTAGCTCCAGGTACAACCACCTCAGACAGCTCCCCTCCCATCACAGTAGGAGCAGGGTATTCCTATCCCTTTCACACCCCTCCATGCACTCTACTCCCACTAAAATACAGGCTAAATGGACCTGACCTTATCGGGTTTTTCTAACTACTCCTACAGCAGCAAAGTTACGGAGAACCCCCCATTGGGTCCACCTCACCCAACTATGAATAAATTGGCAACACCCTTGCCTAAACTGGATATTAAAAATCATTTTGTCTTTTTAGCATTTTACTAGGTGAAAAGCGACATATCATTGACATATCATATAATTCTATGATATTAGTGAAATTAAAGTGGTTTTTCATGTCTTCCTACATTTCACATTCTTAGAATTTTAATCTTTTTCTTGCTAATTTATAAGTATTTTGTGTATTAAAAGTATTAATCTTTTCTCAAAAATAATTTAAAATGACAGTATGTACAATATTTATAGTAGCTTCAACCAGATTCATTTCTTTTCTATTTACATGAGAATGTTTTGCACTGTAATTACAAATAAGGCTTAACATTTTGTAAAGTTTTGAATGAAAACTTTGGTTTTCAGGTGAAATCTCAATTTGGTAACAGAAATATGAAAAGGGTTGTCGCTCCCCCTCTTCATGGAGGAACGACACTAAACGCTGCCTAGGCTTCATATCCGAGTCACGGCACCATTATGTCGCTCCCCATCTTCGTGGGGGAATGACACAGGACCCTGCGCTGTTCTTTCATCTGCTCGGCCCTCCCCGGGTTTGCTGCTGGTTCTTCCCGGGTTGGCTACTGTCCCTTCCACCTCCGTGGAAGGGCGGTTCCCCCTGCCACATTCCCCACTTCTGCAGGGGAGCAGCACACCGCCGGCCGGCTCTCTCGGGGGCTGCACAGGTGTTCCCCTTAGATGTTCCCCTTAGATTTCCTGGTGCATGCCGTCTCTCTCCTCCTTTATAGTCCTCCTCTGCCAATCCCAACTCGGCTACCCACACGCCGAGTACGCTGCTCTCCTCCAATCAGGAGCAGGTCCTACAGTTTATTGGCTGAACTGGAGGCAGCTGTGTAGAAGCTGTTTTCTTCTCTCCCAGCACCATATTGTGGGAGAGCAGATGCATAGAATTAGTCTTAATCCCAGTAACTTAGTCTAGTCCCAGTTGCTCCCCACAAAGGGTGGCTTTTAAAGAGCATTTTAGAGATGACCCTTCAGTCACTGATTGCACAGCTCAGTCTGGTCTGTCCATGTTATTTTGGATATTGTTGTGTTGACAATGAGTGCCAAAGCAAGATTTAAATGACTTAAAAGAAAATTTAAAATTTTCATCTTATTTTATTACAAATTCTGCCAAGTTTAATGCAGCAGAAACAATTCAAGTTTTTATGTTCTAGAATAAAGATATTGCTTTATGTATGAAATAGCATTGTTGAAATTCTGGGTCAGTATATCTTGGCTCTGATATACGGCTCAGGCTTCATTTCCTGTGGTCTCTCTGATGTCCTTCAGGTCACGACTTAGTGTTCAATAAAGTGACTATGCTAACAGAAATTACTTGCTCACATTGATTTGCTTTTTGGCTTTTCTTCCCCACAGGGAAAAAATCTTTCTATAAATCCTAAAGTACTACTACATGAAAGAAATTGTTAATGTACTCAATTTCTGATAATTGATGCATCATTTATCTAGTCTGTAAGTTATCCATTCTATTTCAGCCTATATGCCAATTTTAGAAACTGTTCTCATTTTAACGCCTTTGGGTTCCTTGTCCCATAACCCCCTTTTTTAAATTAGATTTTTATTTATTTATTTGAGAGATAGAGTTACAGACAGTGAGAGGGAGAGACAGAGAGAAAGGTCTTCCATCCACTGGTTTCCTCCCCAAGTGGTGACGATGGCTGGAGCTGGACTGATTTGAAGCCAGGAGCCAGGAGCTTCTTCCAGGTCTCCCACTTGGGTGCAGGGGATCAAGCACTAGGTCCATCTTCTATTGATTTCCCAGGCCAGGCAGAGCTGGATTGGAAGAGGAGCAGCCAGGCCGAGAACTGGAGCCCATATGGGATGCCAGTGCCGTGGGTGGTGGATTAACCTACTGTACCATAACACTAGCCCCATCCCACAACCCCTTAATGGATAGTCCTGATCCTCAAGTCCATGTTACATTTTTATATCCATATTCTTATCAAACGACTAATTTGCTGGTAGATTTTCATTTTAAAAGAGGAGAACATACTTTTTTATATCTTTATAGCTTCAAAACGGTTATCAACATTCATATCCTTGTCAAGTAAGGCACACAATTTGAATTTTAACTTTATTTGACATCTGAAAGATTGTCTTTTATTGATTGCTCCTTTCTTTTCCTGGAGCTCTCCTCTCATAGCTAACAGCATAGAAACCTCTGGTGGTCTTGCCAAACCAAGGACAGCCTCTCCAGGTGTTTCCAAATCCCCAGCTGAAGCTAAGCACTATTTCTGTTCTGCTTGCTCTCTACTTCAAGTCAACGTTATGAAAATCTCTTATTACTACTCACTTGGTTCTTGGCATTTTTTGTTCCTGATATTGTGAACCCTCAGTAGTGTTACTTGTGATTGTGTATATAACTTGTATTATTTGTAGTATTAAAACTATCAACTTCTCTTTTACCATTCACTTACACATGAATTTAGACAGTAGGATTCATCAAAAGCAAGACTTTGTTTACATCATTGTATTACTATCTCACTATAAAATGTATAAAGTAGAGTAGAACAGAAAGATGTGATTTTAATGAATAGCTTCTGTGATCTGCTATTCGAATTGCTATCTTGGGTCTTCTATGTTTACATCATCATATTTCTCAAAATACAACAACCTCTGTCATCACTTTACCAGCCACACATTTTGGATGTCACGCCACATGAATTTTGCACTTACAGTTTTACTTAACCTACTGATCAAAACTGCCAAAGCTGTAATGTTAGTATTAGTTAACAAATATTTACATGTATCTAATTACTAATATGAAGAGGCAGAATAAACTGTCATCTACCCAAAATAAAATGAAACAAGTATTGAATTAGTGCAAATAGTGTATTATAGTTTGTATCGTACTCTTAGATATGAGATAAACAAGTCAATAATTAATCAATTAACTGTTTCAATATGTACAAATGGAATTTCTACTCTAGGACTTGCATAAGAACTGAGATTAGAGTTGTGGCTGATGCGAATACTGACATTCTATATTATTAGCTTCTCATTACTACAATTAAATACTGTATATAAGCTGCTTATGAAGGGGCACTTATTTTGACTCATGGTATTGTAGCTTTGCGTTTCAAGATCAGGCAGATGATCCCATTGTCTGGCATCTGATGATGGCAGTGGATGGCAGGACTAGTGCAGAGGGAAGTGCACGTGGCAGTGAACTGGGGGGCAGAGAAACAGAGAACGCATTGCACATCTGCCTCCATCTGGTCTCTCACAGAGTACTGTGATGTGATCATTATGCTAAAACAGAATCCAATCTAATCACTCTCAAGACCCCTCCCTATAGACACCCTATTTGGATAATTGCTCAGCCTGATGCCCTAAAATATTTTTCCTATGTTTTCTTCTAGTAGATTCATAGTGTTGAGTCTTTTTGTGCTAGTGTGAGTAGATACTTGTAACTGGTCTGACAAAAATAAATTATTATCCTTCCCCTGTATGTGTTTACATGGTTTTATCACAACTGTTTTATTGAAGAGATTGTTCTTTCCTCGCTGTGTGTTCTTAGCTCATTTGTCAAAAACCAGTTGGCTAGTAGCAGGTGTTAAGTCTAGTGGTTAATACTCTCAGGCCTCATATAGGAATACCTGGATTCCACACACAGCTTGTACTCCTGCCAGCATCTCCCTGCTAATGCAGACACTAGAAACAGTGGTTATGGTTCTAAATTGTGATCTTGGTGCATGGCTTTAGCTCTGTCCCAGTATCAACTGGTATAGGCAATTGGGGAGTAGACCACCCATTGGTACTCTTTCTCTAAATACCTCTCTATCTCTCTCTTTCTCCTTCTCTCTCTCTTTTTCCTCTCCTCTCTCTCTGCCTCTCAAGTAAATAAAAAATCAGCATAAAACAATTTCTGGGTATTCTATTCTGTTTCATTGGTCTGTTGAGTATTGCTCTGTAGTATATTTTCATGTCAGGTAGCATGATGTCCACACCTTGCTCATTTGTTTAAGATTGTTTGGGCATTTGTCTTTCTATGTGCGGCTTTTTGTACTTAGCACAATGGTCTCAAATTTCATTCCTTTGTGTTGCAAATACCAGAGCTTAATTTTTTTTAATTGTTGAGTAAAATTCCATTGTGTATATACACCATATTTTCATGTTTCATTAATAAATTTCTGAGTGGATTTTGTAGTAATTCTGCTATTGCAAATAGTGCTGCAGTGAACATGGGATTATAGGTATCACTTCAATATGCTGACTTCATTTCCTTTGGGTTTGTTCCCAGAAGTGGGATAGCTAGGTCTCATGGTCAACCTATTTTTAGTGTTTTGAGAAAGTGCAATATTTCCCTCCATAGTGGCTGTACTAATTTGCATTCCCACAAGAAGTATCCCAGGCATTTGTTATTATTTTTTTAACTTTTTGATAACAGCCATTCTTATCAGAAAGAAATGATATTTTATTTTGTTTTTTTATTTGCATTTCCCTAGTAGCTAACAACCCTGAGAATTTTGTCATGCACTCGTTGGTTATTAGTAGTACTTTGAAAACTTCCTATTCTGTTAAGTTCCTTATGTATTCTGGATATTAATCCTTTATCAGATGCACAGTTTGAAAATATTTCTTCTATTCTGTCAGTTTTTTCTTTATTCTGTTGATTGTTTCCTTTGCTATGCAGAAGCTTCTTAGTTTGATAAAAACACATTTGTCTAGTTTTGCTTTTATTGCCTATGCTGTTGGGATCTTATCTAAAAAATTGTTGCCTCTTCCAGTGAGTGTTTTGTAGTGTTTCCACTATGCTTTCCTCTAGTAGTTTATAGTTTCGTGTTTGGCTTCTGTGTAATTGATTCATTTTGAGTTGATTTTTAATAGAGTTATGGTTAGGAGCCTTGTTAAAAATTTCTGCACGTGAAAATCAAGCTTTATCAGTACAATTTATTGAGCGAGCTTTCCTTTCTCCAAGGAGTTTTTTACTGACTTTGTAATATATAAGTTGGTTATAGATGTGCAGATTTATTTTGGTGGTTTATATCCTCTGTTGGTCCGAGTGTTTATTTTGATGCCTGTGTCATGGACATTTGATAAAATCATACTGTACTTGAAATATGGTATCTACATGCCTCTGGTTTTGCTTTTCTTGTTTGAGATCACTTTTGTTATTCAGAGTCTTTGTGTTTCCATATGAATTTTGGGATTTTTTTTTCCTAATTCTATGAAGAAAGTCATTGGAATTTCAATAGGTATTGCATTGCATAGTATAGACACTTGGATTGTAAGATTTATTTATTTGTTTGTTTGCTTATTTATTTGAAAGGCAAAGTGACACACAGAAAGTAAAAAAAAAAAAAAAAAAGGAAGAGAGAGATCTCCAGTTTGCTGCTTCACTCACCAGGTAGCCTCAGTGACTAGGATCAGGCAAGGCCAAAGCCAGGAGCCTGGAGCTCCACCTGGGTTTCCTAGGTAGCTGGTAGGAGCCCAAGCCATGGACGGCAGCTTTCCCAGTCATGTCAACAGGTAGCTAAGTTGGAAGGGGAGCTGCCTGAACTTGAACCGGCTCTCAAATGGGATGCCAGAGTTGTGGGAATTGGCTTAACCTACTGGCTTCAGTATGGACACTTTGATAACATTTATTCTTCCCATGTATAAATATGGGAGAGTTTTCCATTGTATGTATTTGTTTCTTCTTCAATTTATCTTATTAATATTTTGTCTAAGTCTTTCACATTATTGGTTAAATTTATCCAAAAGTATTTAATTTTTATATCTATTATGATTGAGATTGCTCTTACAGATTCTTTCATAGAGAGATTGCTATTGAATAAAAATGTTACGGAGTTTCCTGTGTTGACTTTGTATTCTGCAACTTTTCTGGATTCATTTATGAGTTCTAAGAGTATCTTGGTGGATTCTTTATATATATTTTATGGAATATATAATACTGTTGTCTGCAGGGATAATTTGACTTCCTCTTTCCCTATATGCACAATATTTTCTTTTTCCTTCCTTATGGGCTGTGCAGTGACATTCTACTATATATTTATAATGTTTAGTAATCAAAGCTGGGTAATCAAAATTTCTGCTTTGCTGACATTATTTTGGAGGTTTGGAGATTCTTCATTTATTCATACAATATATTCTGGATCACTATGAATTAGTCTCCCCCACCATATTCAGTAACAATAGGAACTTATTTCTTTGAACTAATACCGATTTGATATGCATTATCCAAACTTGACGTATTATTGGAATTAATTTGCAAGTATTTTGCTGAGTTTTGCATATTTAATCATTGAGGATATTGATCTATAGTTCTCTTTTTTGTATTCTCATCTGGATTTGGAAGCAACATAATGGTGGACTTGTAGAAAATGTTTGTAAAGAGCTCCTTCCCTTTCAATAGTTTGCAATCTATTTGAAAATAATTGGTTTTAATTCTTCCTCAAGGAATGGTAGAATTTTTCAGTGCAGCCATCCGGTCCTGGGATTTTCTTTTTTTAAGAGCCTCTTCCTTACTTATTTAATTTCATCTTTGGTTATTGGTCTTTTCATGTTTTATATGACATTTGGTTTAATTTTGGCAAGTAATATTTTTCCACAACTTTTTTTTTTATTTCTTCTACATTTTCCGCTTTGTGCCATTTAGCTGTTCCTACTAATTCCTAATGATTTTTCATAGTTCTTCAGTGTCAGTTGCAGTATATTGATTTTAGTCTTCTCTGCTTTCTTGTGGTTAGTGTAGTTATTATCAATTATCCTTTCAAAGAAGCATTTGTTCATTTCATTATTGCTTTATATTTGTTTTTATTTTCAATTTTCTTTATTTCTTCCCTAATTTTTATTATTTTGTTCCTTCTACTAATTTGGATCTCTTTTTCCTATTTTCCAAGTCCTCAAGATGCATTCTCAGGTTATTTATTTCCTTTTGCTGAGGTAGGCACTTGTGTTCTACATATTTTAAAACCTGATTTGAAAAGCATTATATATTTACCACTTATTTGTAATTTATATTTTTCTTCATTTCTTTATGTGAATCTGTGTTTCTATGTGATATTGACCTTTGGTCTGTAAAACTTCCTTTGCTTTTACATTTACTGCTTATTCTTTTTTTAGTACAAATTTATTAGTGAAAAACAGATTCTCTGTTCTCTTATTTATTCAGAATATTTTCTCTTGATGCACATCATTGCCATCATTTTTTCTTTTGTCACTTTAAAGATATCTCATTTATTCTTCATCTTCTGCACAGCTTCTATTTTCAAGGCCATGGCATTTTTGTTTGTTTTTGATACGTAAATTGCCTTTTTAAAACCTGATTGTGGCTTTTCCTGTTTGTCGCTCTCCCTCTTCATGGAGGAACGACACAGGACCCTGCGCTGTTCTTTCGTCTGCTCGGCCCTCCCCGGGTTTGCTGCTGGTTCTTCCCGGGTTGGCTACTATCCCTTCCACCTCCGTGGAAGGGCAGTTCCCCCTGGCCACATTCCCCACTTCCGCAGGGGAGCGGCACACCGCCGGCCAGCTCTCTTCAGGGGCTGCACAGGTGTTCCTTCAGCTAGATGTTCCCCTTAGATGTTCCTCGTGCATGCCGTCTCTCTCCTCCTTTATAGTCCTCCTCTGCCAATCCCAACTCGGCTGCCCACACGCCGAGTACACTGCTCTCCTCCAATCAGGAGCAGGTCCTGCAGCTTGTCAAGTTGGTGAGAGGCAGCTGGGTAGAAGCTGTTTACTTCTCTCCCAGCGCCATATTGTGGGAGAGCAGATGCATAGAATAAGTCTTAATTCCAGTAACTCAGTCTAGTCCGGATTGCTCCCCACAGATCCCCCTTTCTTTTTATTTTTGGCGTTGATACGCGCCTGTCTTCGGTGCCCCGTGGCACGCACTCTGCTCTGCTTGCTAGAGTTGCCACAGGTTCTTACAAGTCCTATCAATCAGGCAAACCGAATCCGGGTCCTCTCTTCACCATGTTGTGAGGAGGTTTTTAGGCGCTGATGCGTGCCTGTATTCGGTGCCCTGCAGCGCATGCTCTGCTCTGCCCGCAGGGGCTTACAAGCCCTAACAATCAGGCAAACCGAATCCAGGCCTTCTAATTGCCGTATTGTGGGGGAGACTTATTAGTGTTGGTTCGTGCCTATCTTCGGTGACCTGCAGCTCATACTCTGGTCGAGCTGCCTGCTGGTGCTTACCGCCTTAATCAGGCAGACCGAATCCAAGCTTTCTCATTGCCATGTTGAGGGGAGGCCTTTCTATTTCTCTATTTCTCTATCTCCGGGCATTCCTATTTCTCCCATTTTACTTCTATCTTCCAGCATTCCTATTTCTCTCCTTTTACTTCTAAACTTCTGTTTCTCTTATCCCTGCGGCTTCCCGGCGGCGCTCGCCCCGAGGCTGCTTCTCAGCACCTCGCCCCCTGGCAGCTTCACGGCTCTGCGCGGCTTCCCGGCGCCTCGCCCCGCCGGCGGGTTCCCGGCTCTGCGCGCACGCTCCGCGGTCTCCACGCACTTCGCGCCCACACCACGGCCTCGCGCCAGCCCCGTGTTCCCTATCTATTCACGCCCCGTTCTCTCTGCACGCGGCGGCTTCCACGAATGTTTCCGCCACCACCGGCATTCAGTCCAAGTTCCCCGGACTAACCTGGCGAATTCCAACCTGGCGGCCCACGTCTCTGCCTCTGGTTCCAGATCTTCGCCTCTTGCTCCCCGGGGTGACTTGAAGAATTCCAAGGTGGCTTAAGTCTTCGCCTCGGCCTGCACTCGCGGCTTCATCCTCCCTAACATTTTTCTCTACCCGGTATGTTTCCCTAAGTTTTCTTCCAACAATATTCCTCTCATTTCTCCTGGCTTCTCCCCACAGTCCGTATCCGAGTCCAAGTTTCTTCTAGGTTTCACTTTCACTTTCAACCTGCAGTCCGTATCTAAGTCTAAGTTTCTTCTTGCTTTCACTTTAAATCCTAACTTCTTTCCCACAGTCCATATCCGAGTCCAAGCCTCCTCCAGGTTTCACTTTCGCTTTCAATCTCCTAGCTTCCCCGCCATAGTCCGCATCCGAGTCTATGAAAGCTTTCACTTTCGCTTTCAATCCTAACTTCTTTCCCACAGTCCATATCCGAGTCTATGCCTAGGCTTTCAATAGCTTCTTCTGGCACCTAGGCTCTTTGCTAGTCTCTCTCTCCGGTATTTTCCCACTTCTTCCCGTTTCTTCCCTCCTAAGTTTCCTATCCGAGTCATTTCTTCCCTCCTAAGTTTCCTTATCCGAGTCATGGCACCATTATGTCGCTCCCCCTCTTCGTGGAGGAACGACACCAAGCCCTAGGCTTCATATCCGAGTCACGGCACCAATATGTCGCTCTCCCTCTTCGTGGAGGAACGACACAGGACCCTGCGCTGTTCTTTCGTCTGCTCGGCCCTCCCCGGGTTTGCTGCTGGTTCTTCCCGGGTTGGCTACTATCCCTTCCACCTCCGTGGAAGGGCAGTTCCCCCTGGCCACATTCCCCACTTCCGCAGGGGAGCGGCACACCGCCGGCCGGCTCTCTTCGGGGGCTGCACAGGTGTTCCTTCAGCTAGATGTTCCCCATAGATGTTCCTCGTGCATGCCGTCTCTCTCCTCCTTTATAGTCCTCCTCTGCCAATCCCAACTCGGCTGCCCACACGCCGAGTACACTGCTCTCCTCCAATCAGGAGCAGGTCCTGCAGCTTGTCAAGTTGGTGAGAGGCAGCTGGGTAGAAGCTGTTTACTTCTCTCCCAGCGCCATATTGTGGGAGAGCAGATGCATAGAATAAGTCTTAATTCCAGTAACTCAGTCTAGTCCGGATTGCTCCCCACACTGTTGGTTATCAGTAGCGTAGCTATGATTTTTCTGATTGTCCTATCTGAGTTTGTGGTGCTTCCTTGATATATGCATTAATATTCCTTGTCCTAACTGTGCCTGGGTCATGTACAAGAAACTATGGATAGTCACCTTGTCCCAGACTGCAAAAATTGCTGACATTAGCCAATCCAAAACCAACTTACCTTGGGTAGCCTGCTCCTTTCGGTGGAATTCAAACTAGTTTCTGGCCCATAGTTCTCCTCTCCCCTACTGCCTGAACACAGTACTGATATCTCCTCTAGACAGTGCCATGTTCTCCCTACATAACTGTGAATTGCCTTCTGGTTTCTTTCCTTAAATCTGTGTCTGGCCTCAACATATTTTCACAAAGAAAATAGAAGTGTGGCTAAAATTGTGTGTGTGTGTGTATGTAACCTAATTGCATTAGATCATTTGTTCTAAATTTAATTTCAATGGTTAATAACACCTTATTTAAGAACATACTCTTATTTCATTTTATTGAGAAATATTACATGGGAATTATTACAATTTCAAAGAGTTATAATATTTTGAAATAGAAACAGTAAAATGAATTTGAATAGAAATATTTTAAGCATGGATGTATCTATATAAGTTTTCCAGTTATTGCTTAATGGCCATGAGTTTTCCTTATTTTCTTCTATTGAGCATTTCAGCTGTGATTATCTAACTTCATTAGTAAATTAAGCCTTTAGTTTTAGTGCTTTAAAGTTTGTTGTTTGAAAAAGTTACACATAGATTTTGATGTTTTCCTCATAGAAGTTCTAATGACTTTTTTTCCCCTGTACCAGTTGATGGAGATTGCTAATTAATGATTTGGATTTCTTGTTCCTTTTTGTATTACTTGCCTGAGATTTGTTTGTTAGATAAGCTCAGATGATGTGTTTTAAAATGAAATCCTGAAACTAATGCTCAATTTTACTAAGTACATATTTAAAAAATACTCAGTTTCTCTAAATCTATGCTTTTTGGAAAAAAATAAAGGAAAATGAATTGACACAATGACAAATTATGACAGCTTTTACACAGAAAATATGTCTTTATTTATTTCTCCTAATTCAGGCATGATTATTCTTCAAGTAGGAGGAGATATTGTATCCATAATGTGGAAATATTCTCCAATACAACTTTTCTTCTCTTCCTCTATAATTCACAGAAAAAATTCTAAGTTTACCAGACATGTAGAGAAAATCAAGATACGTAGACTTGCATTCTGCATGTATGGCAAAACCCAATTCATGATTATTATCTCTTATAAACTAGAGGAATTTTTCATTCAAAGCACAATAGTGAGTTAATGATTCTAGTAACTACTGTTCCCTTCCTTGAAGTTTAACTATTTGATTTAATGAGGGAAAAACCCATGCTGAATTGAAGAAGCAACCTAGTTAAAACGCAGGTGTGTTTGTGTGTGGGGGTGGGCAACCACAACCTAGCACACTCTGCTCCCTAGATTCTGCACATCTTCCATTTTCCAAAACATAAATTGATCTTTCCTGGACTACCCATTGTCCAATGCGCACATGTGTGGCTGTGCAGGGTCTTCTCCCTAACTCTACTTTGTTATTGGCCATGTTCTAACCTGGAATACTCACAAAAATGAAGATTCATCACATGCCCATGTGTCAAAACCAATTTTTTAAGATGATCAGCTTGGGTTGTGGTCTTGGGTGCAGATGACAGCACATACACTTACAATGAGTTAAAAATGCTTTTCTCAGGCACTTTATTTAAACTGTCAGGCATTGTTCATAAACCTTTCCAATGTGGGTTTACCCTTAAGTTCCCAGATGTGTATTCCCAAGATATTTTGCACAAAACCCTCTCCAACAAATGACTGTAAACACAGGCTTATGACAAGGGTTTGTCATTAATTTGTTGCCCAAACTCTAATGCTTTGTAAGGCAAAGGGAGCACTATCGAATGTGGTGCGAAGGACAGTAGTTATCTATGACCTATATTAAAGCTGTTAAAAATTAATAAAAGAAAAGAAAATAACCTTCTGTGAGGCAAAGAAGATTGTTTAATGATCTCCCTTGATATGGTATATTACATATTTACTATTTGAACTGATTTTTCCATAAACTTTTCAGACATTAATATTTATTGCTTGATAGGTTTATCAGATCTACTTTGCTTGAAATCTCAGACCTCCTCAGGAAATCAAAATTTATAGTTTTGCATTTTCCCATCATTATATATCACTATGCTAATTTCCTGTTTCATCTGTGATTGATAAATTTAATGAACAAATACTAAAAAATGTAGTGACAATGGAGCAAAAGGAATTGGATGATAATCACTTTGCTGAGTGTTGTTTCCTATAGGAAAAGCAAACTGATTATGGAATTAATTAAAACGCCCTATATATTTGATCCTTCCTTACATAAAATCATAAAATATTAAAATTAATTGTTTTGAATCAACTGGTGAGGAAACCAAACTAGTTTCCTTACATAAGAAGTGGGTAAGTAGTAAGATGATTTGTGTAGCTCATTGCTCTCCTACAATGGATTATTGTGTATATTACCTTCCTTCTTGTATGTCAATAGGACACATATTTGATTACTTTATTAACAAAACACTTCTTTTGCTTTATTTGAGGGGTAGAAACATAAAAAGGAAGAAATATGGAAAGGAAAGAGCGACAGAGAGAGAGGGAGAGAGAGAGAGTAATAACACTAGAGAGAGTTCCCAGTTGTTGGTTGGCTCATGCCCTAAATGCCCACAACAAGCAGAACTGGGCAAGGCAGGAGCCAGAAGCCAAGAGTCAGGAACCCAAAACACATCTCCATCATTTGTAGCTAGATCACAGTTAGTTGAGCCAGTGCCACAGTTTGCATTTTCAGGAAGCTGGAATCAGAAGCCAATTAAGGTATTAAATCCAAGCATTCCAATGCGGTAGCTGAATGCATTAACTGATGTCTTAACTGTTAGACTAAACATCTGTGGTCACACAACTATTTTTATCATGAGAATATGGAGATATGCAAATTAAGGCTTGCTGAATGATAATGATTGAATTATTAAATGTCTTCATTTGATTTCATACAAGGAAAGAATATAATGCTGAAGTGTAATGCTGTTGTCACAATCATCATTAATTCCATGAGGGGTAGACATTAATGTAAAACAAGTGTGGATGACAACTTACTTTCTATGCATACATGTGTGTGAGTATGCATACCCAAAACAGAGCATCAAATGGTTCCCAACATGTAAAGAAAAGTACACTCTCACCAGAATCAAGGTTAATTAGTATTAGTACTAATGATTTCTCCTAACATCTATATGGATTTACACCAATAGTGTGAAACAAATATTCTTTTTTAAAAAAGATTTATTTATTTATTTCAAAGGTAGAGTTACTGAGAGAGGCAAAGGCAATGAGAGAGAGAGAGAGAGAGTGAGAGAGAGAGGTGTCTTCTATTCATTGATTCACACCCCAAATGGCTGAAACTGCTGGAGCTGAGCTGATCCAAAGCCAGGAGCCAGGAGCTTCTTCCAGGTCTCCCACATAAATGCAGGGAACCAAGGACTTGAGCCATCTTCTATTGCTTTCCCAGGCCATAGCAGGGAGCTGAATTGGAAGTGGATCAGCCAGGACTCTAACCTGTGCCTATATTTGGGATGCCGACACAGCAGGCAGCCACTTTACCTTCTATGCCACAGCACTGGCTCCAAAATAATCTATTTTCCTTAAAAAACAATCTATGATGATGTATCAACTGGGACCAAGACTTTATCTTCATAATAAATAGATCCAGGTATGAAAGACTGAACTTTAAGTAAAAAATAAAATTCTATATTCTGATTTGAATTTCTTGCCTTAAGAGCTTTCCAAGTATTACAGTAACACACACATGCACAATTTCTGATTCTTCCACTAAAAACATTAAAAGAACAAAAAACATGACTAATAAGGTGGAACAGTAAATGAAATAGCTTATAATGTGATTTGAAAACATTCATTACCACTGAAAATAGCTTTTGATGTAATGACTAATTAAAGAATGGGACACACTATCATAGCAAACTATATGCAAACTGTAGAGGGTTGCTATAATTAAAGAGAGAAATAAGATCACAGATAGGGGTAGTTGTTTAAGCCAAGTTACTAGGGGTCGCCATTGTGGCTAATGGGTAAAGCCACCACCTGAGATTCCAGCTCTCCATATGAGCGTGGGTTCATGCCCTGTCTTTTCCATTTCCAATCCAGATCCCTGATGAAGGTCTAGGAAAACAGCAGAAGATGGCCTCAAGTATTTGGGTCCCTGTCACCCATATGGGAGACCTATATGAAGCTCATGGCTCCTGGCTTTGACCAGGCCCTGGTTGGGGCAAAAATGTTGTTTTTACAGAAAACAACACTGACAACGCCACAAAATAAGCATATTCCTGAGGATGTGTTTTTGCTGAAAAATTCAACCACAATTTGATCGAATTGTGACACCTGACTTCCTGCTTATTGGAAAATCCAGAAAAGAAGCATGTGCTATGTGACGCTATGGGGATGTATTCAGTAAAATGCTTGACCACAGAGGACATTTCATTGCTAAAAGCTTACAGATGTAGACAATGAGGACTTGCACGTGTTATAAATAAGCAAACTTCTTTGATACCAGAACCAACTTGGATGTTGATATCACAGAATCTGAGCAGGGACCAGCATTAAGGTGCGTGCAGCAGCTTACACTTCCACTTCGGATGCCGGCATATCAGAGTGACAGTTTGAGTCCTGGCTCCTCCACCTCTGATCTAGCTCCCTGCTAACATGCCTGGGAAGACAGTGGCTGATGGCTCAGGTACTTGGATCCCTGCCACCCATGTGGGCGATCAGAATGAATTTCCTAGCTCCTGGCTTCGTCCTGGACCAGCCCTGGCTGTCTAGCCATTTGGAGAATGAATCAGCACATGGAAGATCTCTGTCACCCCATATTTCAAATAAATAAATAAATAAATAAATAAAAATGGTTTTTAGGAAGAACACATACAACCTAAAAAATCTAACAAATATGGGGATATTTAGTCTGATTTACTTATGTTCAATATCAAAATATAAATATATGATAAAGCAAATCTTTAAAAAAAGGAATGGAAATCAGAGAAGGGCTTATCTGCAACAACAAAAGGTAGAAGAAAATTGACTATGTGCTGGTTACCAAGAGGAAAGAACTACCATCTAAGGATACCACTCATCCAGGGAAAAATGTATTTTACACAGTAGTGCAGTGCAAAGACATTGTTGAATACAAGGAATCAGAAATCCTAGCATCATAAAAAAATGTTCAAGAAACTGTTGCAAATAAATTAAAACATAAACAGAAAAAGAAAAGATTCACAAAGTTGATCAATGAAATTACTGTGCCTCTCCAAGTAAGGAGGTAGATACCTGTAGAGGGACATGTAACTTCTTGAGTTTCAGACCGTCTTGTTACTTCCAAATTTCCTGTATTTTTAGTAATTCCCAGTGCTTTATAGATACAAATGTATACAACAGTTTATTTTACTGTTAAATGTTTTGGTTTGAGGACTCTTACCCAAAGTTTTGAAACACCAGGTTATAAGAAATTTCTGGGAATGGCGCTGTGGTGTAGCAGGTAAAGTCACTACCTGCAGTGCTGGCATCCCACATAGGCACCAGTTTAAGACCCAGCTACTCCCCTTCTGATCCAGCTCTCTGCCATAGCCTGGGAAAGCAATAGGGGATGGCCCAAGTCCTTGGGCCCCTGCACACGCCTGAGAGACCTGGAAGAAGCTCCTGACTCCTGGTTTCGGATTGGCACAGCTCTAGCTGTTGCGGCCAATTGGAGAGTGAACTAACTGATGAAGATTTTCTCTCTCTCTCTCTCTCTCTCTCTCTCCCTCCCTACCTCCCTCCCTCCCTCTCATTTTCTCTCTGTGTAACTTTGACTTTAAGTAAATAAATAAATCTAAAAAATGAAATTTCTGTAGTATTTTATTTATTTATTTCAAATGCCATTTAAACATGTATGCATTTATGTATTAGCAGAATAGGTAGACAGGGGGACACTCTCCATCTAATGGGTGACTTTGCAAATACCCACAAGAATGGGGCTGGACCGGGGCAAAGCTGGCAGCTCAGAACCCACTCCAGATTTCCCATGTCGATGATAGGAAGCCAATTACCTGAGCAATCATGACTGCTTCCAAGAGTCTGTTTTAGGAAGCTGGAGTTAGGAGCAGGATCTAGGGATTGAACTAGGTACTCCAATATGGGACACTCCTGTTTCAACCTGCATGTTAACTGCTATAAACACCTGCCCCTCAATATATTCTTTTTTTTTTTTTAAGATTTATTTATTTATTTGAAAGGTAGAGTTACAGAGCGAGAAGGAGAGGCAGAGAGAAAGAGAGAGAAAGAGAAAGGTCTTCCATCTGTTGGTTCATTCCCCAATTGGTCACAACAGCTGGAGCTACGCCGATCTGAAGCAGCTTCCTCCGGGTCTCCCATGCAGGTGCAGGGGACTAAGGAGTTGGGCCATCCTCCACTACCTTCTCAGGCCATGTCAGAGAGCTGGATTGGAAGTGCAGCAGCCGGGACTCAAACCGGCATCCATATGGGATGCTGGCACTGCAGACAGTGGTTTTACCCACTATGCCACAGTGCTGGACCCTTAATATAGTCTTAATTCAGGGTTCAGGGCTTTGTGCTGTTTATCTCAAGTATAATTAAGAAACCTATAGTTAATACACTGAAAAAAAACAAATGTAGTATAATATCAGGTAAAGTACAGCATTGGCCATATGCTGATACTTTCTTATTTTGCGTATAAACGACTTAAGAAAACAATGCTTTGGGTAGTTGATCATTCCTTTATGTTTCCTTAATGTCACTTGGTTGAAAACCCTTCTGATAAATGTCTACCTTCGGGAGGTTTCAGTCGCTTTCCCTTAATGCTTTATAAAAGTGCCTGTTTAATTAATTTGAAGATGGAAAAGAAAATCTCCTATTTTCCTCAGCATTTTTTAGTACAGGGATTTCAAACACTTAAGAATCATCTCAACGGATAATGTCTTGTTTTTCCAAAATGGTCTTTTTTAAAGACAGATTGGCCCTGCTAAAAAGCATTTTTTAAAAATGTGTAGATCTAGTTTACTCAGCGAACGGGGAGAGGGTGTTGAAATAAAAGGCAAAAAGTCATTCATCATTTTATAATGAATATTAATACTCCACAGGAAACTGTATGTATCCATCAATGAAGCATTTCATTAGGGCTATTTTTAGATATACAGTATTTTATTATAAATTACCTGTGAAAACTCAAGAACTGTCCCTAATAATATTTCCAATAGTTTCACACAGAAATATATCAAACATTTCTAGAAATTACTTCGTAGCAACTTGACCAACCAACCTCTTTGACAAAAGAACTTCCTAATTCTTTAAATCTCACCTAAGTCAAGATAAATTATTAAGTAATTAGAATTACTTTTGTGGCAAATGTTGCTCCCTAATTAATACCACTATTTTGGAGCTCCTGAAACTCTGTAAAATACCAGCAGCCGTGTCTACTATTAAAGCTCTTGTTGATTATTGGTGATCAATGTTTAGTACATAAATGGCTCATAATTATAACATAGAAAACATCTTAATAGTAATCATAATATTCACTAAGAGAAGAGAGCATGCCACTGTGATTCCACATTTGTAGACAACATATTAACTAAAATTCCTTCTTTTTATTATTTTTGATACTAATCTGTTATCTCAGACCTCTAGCTCACTAAAGCAGAAATTTCATTTCTTCTGTTGAAAATGCAAACTTAAATAATTTTGCCTCTTCATGGAGTTCATCAGCTTATGCCATGTGTTTTATTTTGTTGTAGGTTCCAAGGAGGCATGTGCAAATGTTTTACTTCCTGAAACGTATATGTGTTACCTTGCTTACATATGATAGACTAAACATAGAACATATCTAAAAGTAGAATTCTACAAAACGTCAGTAAGAATTTAAAGTGCTAATGAAACGACATAGAAGGAAACATTTCCTGGGTCGTTATTTTCACTTCAAGTAGAATTTGTGATTTTACTTGTAAGCCTGGCAAAAAAATGTGTTTTTAAATGAAGGATAAAATTGGAAACATAAACTTGTCATGTGCTGAAAGACTGTTTTATTTGTTGACTTCCTAAATAAATCAGGGGTCTGTGGCAACAAACCCCAAGAGCGAGATGAGTGCAATGTGCACTGTTTCTTTTGTTAAAGCAGCACTCTTGGCTTGTTAATGATGAAGAGAACAGTATCTTGCAAGCTGACCAGTCAAGCATTGAAGAAAAATGACTCAATACATTTAAAAAATCTGCACCGTTTCTCGCCAGTTATTTTTTAATGTGCCTTTTGACAAATTGTCAGGAGTGAAAGTTAGCAGACTTTACTTTTATGACCATTACATTTTGCATCCTGTCAAGTGATGAGCAGCCTGGTGCTGAATAGGCAGCGTGCAGTGAAGAGAGAGGTTTGCAGGACAGGATTTATTTTGGCAGGGCATGTGTTTCTCTGACAGAGAGCAAACGTGAAAGGTGGTGTGAGTCAGAATTAAAATGTCTTCACAGCGGATGTGGGCAGCAAAGCAATTTTGGAAATAGGATTTGAATAAAAGGAAGATGATCATTATAGTATATAGAAGTTTAAGTGTTGGAGAAGCTTGATGATTGTCAAAGAAATATTAGTTTACTCTGTGCATAGACAAACTTTTGTCCTTGATCATGATAGATTTAGGTGCATGCCTATTGTATACTTAAACGCGTACTGATACAGATTTTGGAATACAATGCATTATGACAGTGATTATGGTATCTTTGCTAGTGGAAGTTAGATATATCTAAGAGCCTCGGATGAGTACTGACGTCATAAATAAGAGTGTCAATTGTTAAATCAACAACAGGAGTTGCTGTGCACTTACTCCCCATGTAGGATCTCTGTCCTTAACGTGTTATACTATGCGAATTAACGGTAAAACTAGTATTCAAACAGTACTTTATACTTTGTGTGTCTGTGTGGGTGCAATCTGTTGAAATCTTTACATACTAATATACTAACATACTAACATAATTTTATATACTAAGTTTATCTTCTGTATATAAAGATGGTTAAAAATGAATCTTAATGAAGAATGGAATGGGAGAGGGATTGGGAGATGGATGGTTTGCTGGTGGGATGGAGGTTATGGGGGAAAATCTGCTATCATTTAAAAGTTGTATTTTTGAAATTTATATTTATTAAAGTTTTCTAAAAAAAGACCACAAAAAAAGAAAATTTACAAGAATTTGCATGGATTTTGCTCATATATATTATATTTCATTGAATATTGTTGATGATGAATACAATAATTATTTAAAGGTGACAAGAAGATATTCAAGGTCAAAAAGAATACTCAAGTTCTAAGCTTTTCATACCTAATACATTTGGTACTGAGAATGTACATTTTGTTTGTTTTTTGCTTTTCAACTTTAGCTTTTCAATTGGTTCTTCTTTCTTTTCCTTCTTCATCAACAATTTTAGCCTTAACTATGTATTATTTATTGTTTTACAACATAGCTGATCTTACAATGTTTTAGTAATTAGAATGGTGGTTACCATACTTTTTTTTAAGATTTATTTATTTTATTTGAAAGGCAGAGTTACAGAGAAGCTGAGAGAGAGAGAGGTCTTCCATTCCCTGATTCACTCCCCAGATGGCCATGACCACAAGAGCTGCACATATCTGAGTGAAGAGCCAGGCGCTTTTTCTGGGTCTCCCATGCAGGTGCAGGACTTTGGCCATCTTCCAGGGCTTTTCAAGGCCATAGCAGAGAGCTGGATTGGAAGTGGAGAAGCGGGGACTGTAACTGGTGCCATATGGGATGCCGGCACTGCAGGCGGTTGCTTTACCCACTAATCCACAGCGCCAGCTCCTGATCTTAGAAATATTAAATTTCCTCTTATTTCCTAGTACTTCTTACTTGTCTGCAGCATTTCCCCAATCATTCTAGCATGTCTGGTTGTACACACATGTTTCAATTCCACCATCATTTCCACATTTACCATTTTAATTTCTCCTATTATAGCTAAATATTACTGGTAAAATATGGTTTTTCAGATGTTTTAATCATATTACTATTTGTAAATGAAAAACTGAATGAAACTTAAAACTTTGATAAAATGAGAAAGATAAAATACATACATTAAATGATTGCTTCTTTCTTAGTACTTGTGATAGTAGACTGTAACTGTAAGACATAAACAAAAATGAATTTATGGAAAATATTACATATATAAAAGGATACTATGAGGAATATATTAAATTATAAATAGTACAATAATTAATTACACCACAGTTAGTTAATATAGTTTGTATGTGGAATGGGCCAAAGCTACCAGCCGATAAAACTTACTTCGGGAGAAAATAATTGGAGGTAGACTAAACTCCACAGAGAATGACAAAGTGCTTAGCATAAAGTCTAAGTGTCTGAAACTACACTATAATATCTTACTATTTGCGGAATTCTATAACCTGAAAAATTTGGTGGATGGCCATTCAAATTAATGTATAGTAGCTAAAATTTTAATTCTAAATGCATGCATGTTAAACATGATACTAGGTCATTTTAAATGCTTTGTTCATGTACTCTTATCAGAAATATTATGAGATAAGGTTATTATCATGCCATTTTGCAAATGAAGACATTATTATTTTTTTTTTTGACAGGCAGAGTGGACAGTGAGAGAGAGAGACAGAGAGAAAGGTCTTCCTTTGCCATTGGTTCACCCTCCAATGGCCGGCGCGCTGCGGCCAGCACACCACACTGATCCGATGGCAGGAGCCAGGTGCTTCTCCTGGTCTCCCATGGGGTGCAGGGCCCAAGCACTTGGGCCATCCTCCACTGCACTCCCTGGCCACAGCAGAGAGCTGGCCTGGAAGAGGGGCAACCGGGATAGAATCCGGCACCCCGACCGGGACTAGAACCCGGTGTGCCGGCACCACAAGGCGGAGGATTAGCTTAGTGAGCCGCGGCGCCGGCCTAAGACACTATTTTTAAAACAATTTTATTTTGCTTATGTACTGCACCCACAGGGTAGTGAGTCACTTGTGGAAATCTTGTTCAGTCTGAAGAAAACGACGTGCACTAGCTCCTGCATCGCAGAAAGGAATGCAGGTGTTTCCCTCAAAGCCATTCACCAGAGTTCAACGTAGAGATGCTGCCTGCTGACAACCCATCCAGAACCATCTCAGTACCACTGACCTTTCTTTGTTAAGGTACCCCATGATGATCTCTGTTTCTCATAAAAGAAAATTCATATTTAAATAAATATGTTTACATGTATGTATATATATATATATATATACTAATATAGCTTCTAGAAACATCTTATCATTGAATTAAAATAAAGATTCTAGTAACAATATACATAGAAAAGGAGAAAAGGATTATGGCAAGATAGCCTGGTTCATGACTTTACACCCTTAGTGTCATGAATTTGCACAGTTTCTAAAGATGTCATAGTGATTCTTACTTGCCTACAGCATTTCCCAAATCATGCACTAGAATAGCAAAGATCACTAATTATTAACACCTAAAATACTTTAACTTAGGGAATCAGTCACTTTCTAAAAGACATGAGACAAATATTCATTAATTTCAATATGTGATTTTCTAAAAATCACTTACCTTAAAACTAATATTTCATATGCATCAAGGAAATCTGAATTTTCATCTATTTTTATTTTTTTGTCTGAGTCAGCTATGTCTATATCCCTTTACATTTTTTTGAAACTTAAGATATTAAGAACAAAATTATCTGGTACATGTGACATTTAAAAGATAATTGAGGCCGGCGCTGCAGCTCAATAGGCTAATCCTCTGCCTTGTGGCGCCAGCACACCGGGTTCTAGTCCCGGTCGGGGCGCCGGATTCTGTCCCGGTTGCCCCTCTTCCAGGCCAGCTCTCTGCTGTGGCCAGGGAGTGCAGTGAAGGATGGCCCAGGTGCTTGGGCCCTGCACCCCATGGGAGACCAGGAGAAGCACCTGGCTCCTGCCATCGGATCAGCGTGGTGCGGCGGCCGCAGCACGCCAGCCGTGGCGGCCATTGGAGGGTGAACCAATGGCAAAAGGAAGACCTTTCTCTCTGTCTCTCTCTCACTGTCCACTCTGCCTGTCCAAAAAAAAAAAAAAAGATAATTGAGATATATTGTGAATCAAAGTTCATATTGGACAATGCAAGGTATTTGAAGCTGGATATGTATATCTGTGCCCTGACAGTTAGTCACACTAATGTTGTGCTGCAGGGATGTAAATTTGACTTTCTTTTCATCTTTAATTTCAAAATGAACAAGATGAACAAGACTTGATAAGTGTAATGCAGGTTCGGTGATTTAGTAATAAAATGTACAATGATTAGCCCATGAACATGGAAAGACAACTCTTAATTACTTTGTCATTATGTTATTTTTATATAAAATGGGCAGATTAAAGTTAATTAAACAAGACTAGTGTCTGCTAATACTAACTGAAAAAAAAAAGGGGGAGAGAACGATCCAACACGGGTAGCGGGATACTCAGCAGACCCATAGAATGGCAGATGTCCTAAACAGCACTCTGGCCTCAGAATCAGACCTTGACGCATTCAGATCTGGCTGAAAGACCCATGAGAGCATTGTAGGCATGGAAAACCAAGACACTCTGGCAAAAACAAACAAACAAACAAACAAACCTAAATGAAAGATCTCTGCAAGTGAGATCCCAGTAGAAAGAATGGGCCATCAAAGAAGGAGGTACCTTTCTCTGAAGGGAGGAGAGAACTTCCACTTTGACTATGACACTGTCGGAATAAGATCGAAGTCGGAGAACTAAAAAGGCTTCCATAGCCTTGGCAACTCATGACTAGAGCCTAGGGAGATTTCTGACGCCATAAACAAGAGTGTCAAATTGTTAAGTCAACAACAGGAGTAACTGTATACTTACTCCTCACCTGGGATCTCTGTCCATAATGTGTTGTCCAATGTGAATTAATGCTATAACTAGTACTGAAACAGTATTTTACACTTTATGTTCTGTGTGGGTGCAAACTGATGAAATCTTTACTTAATATATACTGAACTGATCTTCTGTATATAAAGAGAATTGAAAATGAATCTTGATGTGAATGGAATGGGAGAGGGAGTGGGAGATGGGAGGGGTGCGGGTGGGAAGGAAGTTATGGGGGGGAAAAAGCCATTGTAATCCATAAACTGTACTTTGGAAATTTATATTTACTAAATAAATGTTTTTTAAAAAAAGTTAATTCTCAAAGATTCTCTCAGAATTTCCAAGAAAACTTTGTGTGTGTTTGTATGTGTGTGTATTCACATGTACATACACACACACATATTTATAATCAAAGTGTTAGGTAGCCTGAAAAATAAAAATTAGGTTAATTGCTAATTTATTAATAGCTCATTAACTCAATCATATCTAATTTAAAAGTGCAGTAAGTGTGCATACCTGATTTTAAAAACTAGAGGTTTACAAGTGAGTATATTTATATAACATGTATTTTTACAAAACATAAATAATTAATTATTGATATATAGTAGATTATGCAGGAACATTGTATAATTAATTATCAAATAATATGTGTTTAATAAATTTGAGGGAGTGTGAAGCAGATAAAGAAACTTGTACTGATTATGTTATTGAATTCATCTTGGAAAACTGAATAAATTTTTTCACTGATCCTGGCTTGTGCAAGAAAACAAATTGATTTCATTTCAGCCTTGCCTCACATGGTGAGAAACAGTTATTTGTGCCGAATGTGCATCCAATACTGGATCACCTCAGAATGCAAACTGCTGAACTTGCCATCAAAGAGGAGGGAAGTATTTCTCAAAGCTCATATAATCTGAAAGACAGTGTCGGTTTCACGGAAGTACAACCTTGATAGTTTCCTGGACCTTGTTCTCAGAAAAGCTCTGTAATTAGTTTTAATGCTGATTCTCATTGCTTACAACTCTTAAATTTTGTACAAATTCTCCCAAATCTGCTTGGATGTACTGATTATACCATAGGTGGGTTGTCTCAAAATCCAAATGCCATTTACCATTTGAATTCTGTATAGAGTAAATCAATTTAAAATGGAAAAAGTATTGAGTTCATCGTTTGGAGACAATCATTTGCATATCTCCAAAGTCTTACGATTGTGAAGTTCCTAGAAAGAATATTCACAGAATTCTATCTAACATCAATATTTGTCTCTGATTTTGCCTGCTTGACAGGGAAACCAGAAGTGCTTTCCTGACCCAAGGGAATAGATATGTGGAATGGAAAAAAAGAGGTTGATATTTAAAACTGAGAGCTAAATCATTAATTGTGACATAATCATACTTTCGAAAGAGTTAGGGTATGTAAATACATTCTTACCGAAAAGGAAATAAAATCAGGTTGGCTGGTTCACCCATACTTTGGAAAAGGTAACATTTTAGGCTATCGAATGTATGTCAGAGGGAAGGGCCTTAAATCAAGCAATGCACAAATACACACTTGTGTATATTTAATTACTGTAACTATTCCCTTATTAATTCAAAATCATTCCACTCATTAAAATAGCCAAAATTTCCAGAGTAGTACCAAGCTATCATTGTCCAGGATGCTCTCACACTTTCTGTTTTCAGAGTTAAATGTTTTAAAATGGCTTTCTGTCAAAGGAGAATCTGACCTGTTTTTCTCTCTCTGGCAATGGTTTTGCTGATTAAATCCAGGACGATAACTCCACTAAGTTGGTACCTGTATAAAAATCATAAGGGTAGTTTTAAACTGAGGATGGTGTCCTGATGAAAGGATTATTGCAAAACATTGAATCCATATTCAAGTGCTAGAACTACAGATACTTGCCATAAATTCACTTCACCATGAAGTAAAATTATTTTAATATTTAATGCATACAATATACTCTTTTATTTATTCAAAAGTTCTTATCTGATCATCTCAAATGTGCAAGAAAATTTCAGGAAATTATACTGATTTATTTCTACAAACAAACTTTAGTATCTCTTCTGTGAGAACCTAGTGTCAAATTAGCCAATATTTACATTTAAGAAAATGTCCTAACATTTTCTCATTTGGTCTTAGTTGAATTCACTAAGTAATTTCTCTGAAGTCACTAATACAACCTCTATCTCTAGATTCCTAATTTCTTTTTCAGGACCATTTGTGAGTCTTCATAATGTTGTCTTATACTTTCAGTCAAGTAATGAGCTCGCATAATGTATCATTTACTCTTTGAAGGCATAATAGCCTTTAATAATAGCCGAAATATTTTGTAGTATAATGAATGGCTGTGTTTGTATGTTTGTTTGATTGTTTTAGTGTTTTTGGAACCAGCAAGTACACGCTGCAGAGTGATGAAGTGAACAGGGCTTCAGGAGCCAGAGATGTTCCAAAGCTATGGGCACATGAAAAAAAGACTGGGAATCTGAGAGGGAGGAGGAAGAGGGGAGGGAGTGTGGGTGGGAAAAATCACTATGTTCCCAAAGTTCTATTCATGAAATGCATGAAGTTTGTATTCCTTAAATAAAAGGTTTCTTAGGGGAGAATAAAATAAAATAAGTCCTGGCGCAGTGATGTAGCAGCTAAAGCTGCTGCCTCCAGTGCCAGCATCACATACGGGCACCGGTTCAAGTCCTGGCTGCTCCACTTCCAATCCAGCTCTCTGCTAATGGCCTGGGAAAGCATGAAAAGATGGCCCAAGTCCTTGGGGCCCAGCACCCGTGTGGGAGAGCCAGAAGAAGCTCCTGGCTCCCGGCTTCGGATCAGTGCAGCTACAACCATGGCGGCCAACTGGGGAGTGAACCAATGGATGGAAGACCTCTTTCTCCCTCTCTCTTTCTGCCGCTCATTCTCTCTCTGTGTAACTCTGCCTTTCAAATTAATAAATCTTTAAAAAAATTAAAATAAAATAAATAAAGTCCTTTGCCATAAAATGCTGACTTATTGTGCCTACTTGGCAAAATGTGACTCCATGGAAGAGAAAGTTGTATTAAATCATAGCTGTCTAATGCAGCTTCAAAGATAATTTTGCAATCATAAATAAATCTGTTTCATTCCTGCCAAACTACTTCTTATGGAAATATCCCCATGACCTTTGTTTTAAAAGCAAAATAATGCCACTTTCTGAGGGGGTGATATTAAGTGAGCTATATGTCACTGTAAAATAAATATTCATGTTGTAAAAGGAAACCAATGAAGCCTATCTTTCAAAGTTTTTGATACAATAGACTCAAAACAAAATACATAATACATAATATGGCTAAATATAATAAAATATATTGATAAGTGTTATAATTATATACCTACATAATGGAACATGTTCATTTATTAATCAAGATAATAATACATAGCTTGTGAGTGAGATTCTTGTTTTTCAGATTTTATATATGTGAAAACTTGGGCCCAGAGAATTTGAACCTGTGGTGGACATGAGTGGCAGATGTGAATTCTGTCTGCTCAAAGGCCTAACTTCTACATTGTGACACATGTATTGTAACATATATAAAAGGATCTGATATTGCAATGCTAAATTATGTCAGGCCAAGTAAATAAACTGTTTTTTTTTTTTTCCAAGGATAATGGAATCCCAATATCGTCAAAAGAGCTACTGCCACATGTGGTATTTTTGTACTTGTGCACCTTGTGTAATTACAATCACTCACACGTGCAGACGCAAATGTGACTGTTCGGCTACTCATTTCTTCTCCAGTCATTGATCACAGCCATTGTCGGTAGGGCTGCTGTTTGAAAGGCATGTGTATGTGCAGGCACTCAAGAGCACAGAAACGTGTTTGGACTGGTTGGTTGCCCAGGATTAGCAGTGATGGTTGTAGGTGTTCGTTTGCTCTTTGCATAGAGATAAAGTCAAACACTTGTGTGCCATGTCTTCTTTGGGTACTATTCCTGGCTTAGGTTACTTTTAATAGGGCATAATAAGGATGATGGCAAGCCAAGATTATTTCATTCAACATATCACAGAAGAAAAAGAAACAAAAACAAATAGAAGTTTGCACTGTCATCCAGCTACTTCTTTAAAAAGAAAGGAAAAGAAAATAAAAACTTACTAGTAGGGAGACATTATTCTTGGCTTGAGGACATCAATCTCTCTGGGGTCCACATTAGAATTCCTTCTAAGTGAGTTCTCCTGAATTCTAAAATTTGAATACCTGATCCCACCTACTAAAATGGGCTCCAGAATGGAAGCACATACACAGAGCGACTTTTCTCTAGGATAATGCAGACATTTCTGCATTTGGAAGAAAATCATATGTTATTTAACATTTTCAAACTTAAGGGTAATAATATTGATTTTTTATTTTCAGTTTGATTAATATGAAAAGAAATAGGATGTTTTTCAAACAATGAATAATAATTTTTCCTAATTTCATTAAATACCTCTATAGATACAATTAAGAAAATCTCATTAGAAATGAAAATCAGTTTAATATAAATTTGAACAATCTGTAGTTCTGCAAGCTACATAAATTCAGAGTGCTCATTATAAATATTCTATTAGCATTTTATTGACATCAACTGTTTTCCTAAAGCCCATGTATTTTGTCATAACATTACCTTTTCTTCAAACCCACTGAGATTTTACTTGTATGAATATTTATATTGCTGATATTGAGGGACCTAAAGTATTTTTTTAGAAATGTTTATATGCAATGGAAAGGCAAGGCAAGGCTTATGTTGCCACCCCCACACTTCAAATTGCTGTGGCTCTCACAGAGTGAGCATTCCATGCTTTCCAGAGTCATGAAAGAGACCGAGGCAGGGTGAGGTGCATGGTTTTCTGCATGAATTATAAGATGCTCTCTCTTCAGAGTGATATTTGACCGAAAAAATAAAAATGACACAGATCTGGTAGTAGTACCAGAAACTTGTCTAAGGTAAATATGGACACTTCCCCTAAACTTTAACCATTTGATCTTTCCAGCTTTGAACTAAATACGTATCTGCATTATTCACTAGCCACACACTTATAGGGCATACTTCTGTATGAGAAATCTGTATAAACACATTATGAAAAAAGATGGTTATTGTAGTTAATAACAACATTTATTTTAATAAATATCAACTTTGCAGGTTTGCTTAAATCTTCAAAAGCATACAATATTTTCTATGGACATATTTTTTAAAGAAAGTTTGATATTTGCTTGCAGTTATTTAAATATATAATTAATAGAATTGAATGGGTTTTACTTATCCTTTGAATTTATATTGCTAGAAGACCAGAGGCTAGGAAAAGTCATTCTATTTCACAAATGTTACAATGGAACACAAAATGGAGCTGGAGACTGTTTTGCTACCAGAACCGTAACAGAGGCAGAGTGAATAATTTCCTGCTCCATTATGCAGGCTCCGTTCCACAGGGCACAGCAGTCATCAATTCAAAACAGGAAATACACAAGATTGCAGAAAGAGCTGGAAACTGTAAGAAGTCGATATGCAGGCAGAATTTAATTATCCAAATCAGAACTTAACCAGATACCATGGTAAGGTTTTACAGGGTGAGGAAAACATTGAGTGGGAATGAGCTCCTGAGATGTTATCAAGCAGCTCTTCAATCGTTGTTCATCTATAAGTGTGGGTAAAGACTGAAGTCTACTAACAGAAACCAAAATTTTATTACAACTTCATGATAGTATCTTTCATTAAAAAATCTCTTAAAATTGAGTATTTTTTTCATAAATAAAAGTGTTTCACAAGGAAGATGCAGAAATTATATGCATTCATAGTCTTAACACATATGGAAATTTGTATTCTTAATACATATTATATATTTAGTAATATTTAAATGGTTGTGATTCTTCCTAGACTAGGAGGGAAGAATTGTGTTGTCCTCCCTACCACAGAGTGTTCATGGCCATAATTCACTAACATCACGCCACATTAGTGTAGAAGAGGGACAAATGCACGGTATACTTTTTTATCCCCCTTAGCATTAGGAATACAAAATTACACTGTGTGGAATATGAACTGCACTGCATGCAAATCAAGGTTGCTGCTAAGAAAGCGCAGAGACTGGAAACGAATGGCTGGATCACACAAACTTAAGCTGAAAAAAGTCAGAAAGAGCTGAAAGTTGAGCATTTCTACTTAAGAATGCAGAAGTCTATAATATAAGTTAAATGATAACAGTTTTTACCTGCATCATAATCTCTGTATTGAATGAAATTTACAAGGTTAAACTTTAATGAACATTTTCTATATTCACCTTCACAGATTTTACATATGAAGAAGAGCAGACAGACGCCAACCAGGTACACGGACACACGTGGACTCACATGTACGTTGTGTGCTCTGGGATAAAATTCATCTAATTGTGAGTAACTCTGTGGTTTATAATTTCCAGAATGGAAAAAGTAGTTGAGCAACATTTTCTTTCTGAACATCTGATTGACATCTTTGGTTTTCAAGGTCACTTATTAGTGACCCATTTAGGTGCTACCATTGTTCTATCCATTACCATTTCATTTACAACACCCCTGCATCACTTGTGCACCCCACAAACCAGTGGAAAGTCGTGTACAAGCACTATTAAATATAAATCTGCCCTGCAGTGAGTCCATGCATCACGTTTGGACAGCTACACTTGACTTCATATCCAACTATTCTACAGTTCATAGGACAAACTACTGTTCAAGGAAACAGGCGTCTCTACACATTTAGATAATATCCAGCAAGCAAAACCCAAAGCAGATTACGTTTGTGTGATTAGTTTAAGGAAGGAGCACTGGATGTGCTCTGAGAACAAGATGTCCTTCTTGAAACTTGGAGACCCCAGTTGCACTGGTAGACACATAGAATATAGGAGAGGGAGAGGAAGGTAAGCAGCAGATGAGGGTTTTTTTGTTGTTGTTGTTGTTCCCAGTAATGGCTAAACTAGTGCTTAAAGAGAGTCTAGTAGCAAAAAATTAGTAATGCACTGATCTTAGTGCATGGGTATAGAGTTTCAGTGCTCTTTGATTAGCCACTTATTAGGATTATTCAAATTTAAACAGAAGCACCTCATTGCTGAAAACATTGCTAAAGACGTAGTTCAACATGAGACTGAATGGGCTTGCTAATGATTCCTGCCACAGCCCTTACAAAATTCACCTCACCATTTATACCGCCCTGTGGTCCTTGTGTAAGACAATGTATAGGAAGTTTGTGTCATGAGAGCGAAAATGTTCTCAGGAAAACACTTTCACACTGAGCAGGACAAAGGGAAGAAAACTCTGCTCCAGTTCCTGCTTTACCCACTGTGTCTGACTTTGAAGCTGTCAGACAGGCAGTCAGGATAAAAAATGCCTTTGGTTCTGTGCAGTTGGTGAGAGGCCTCTGCATTCCATTCGGCCATGTTGGAGCACCACTAGTAGAGCGTATGATATGCACGGATCACTTTCCGCCACGCTGTGCTCATTAACTGTCTGTATTAGGTGTACCCAGTTGAATTGCACAACAATCAGATAATTCTTTTAGTGGAAGATGAAGCTGAGACCATAAAGTAACTCCAGGGATTGTTTTAGAAGAAGTCCTTTCACATCCCGAGAACAGAAGGAAAGCACTGCTCCTTACTGTTCTCACTTGTTTCCTCTTTGCTGCTCTGGGGACTAACCACAGTACAAACATTGAATAGATTTGCAGCTATCATGTGCAAGTTCTTAACCGTACTCCCAGCTCCCTCTATTACTCATCATCTATATCCCTGCTAACACTGGTGAGCAGAGTATAATTTTCGAGAGCAAAACTCCACAGAGCAAAAGGGTCAAATTAGTTTAGTAATTTAAATAGTTCCAAAACTACACTGTGCCAAAGGCCAAGATGTTATCTCTTTCTTTCCCTTTCATAAATTGACAAATTATAAAAACAACATATCTCATAACATGGTTCCTGATTAAATTCAGTGAAAGTATTGATAGACTTCAGTGATATAATACAAATGTCGAAATGCTCTGTGAAATTTCTCATTGACACTCTAACATGTAAGGTACACTTAGAAGAGCACATTATAAAGAGCAGGCACAGATCTGAAAATTTAGAGGAAGAAATGGAAATAGATGCCCAAATATCTGGAAAATAGGCAGACATACACCTACAGAAAGGACTGAGGAGAGAAAGAAGGCAAGCAACCAGACAATAGTTGGAAACAAAAAAGCTGAAGCCAATTAGTCATGGCTGAATTAGATCAGATAATACTTTTCCAAAATGAGAGGTAAGAAATTTTGCCTCAAAGCAAGGCCATGGGTTTTACCATCAAGGAATATCATGTTATCTTGCCTGGTGAAGTGCCCGCTATCCAGGTGAGATACATAGATCATTAAGACACAAACTAGAGCAGTGGACCAACTTGGTCAGGAGGACAAATCACATGTGAATATGTTTGCAGTTCACAATTGAAAGGAACAATAATAAAAGGCACTGTCTTTGACAGTAGCAGAGGAACCATTTTAGCCACTGGATTGTTGGTTTCATTGCTAATATCAGGAGTTGAATTTGCAGAATTGTGGCTTTGAATAAATATGTTGTTATCAGCAATTGACAGATGTCAACAAGCACCCAAACACAAATGATGGGTTTAATAAGTGTGTGAGAGTCCATGAGCAACCACTGATGATTAGAAACATACCTATGAGAAGAAAACATAGCCTGTGTCAGCTCCTGTGTAGAAAGGTACACTAGGATCTCCTCCACCCACCTACAAACTGTAGGATTCCCCATTCAGCAGCAACACCTGTGAACAGACACACCAGAGTCCTTGCACGACAAGAATTCGTATGCCCTATTGCAAACCCTGTGATGCACTTATTTGGTGACTTGACATGATTTTTTAGACATAAATGTCTCAATTATCCCTGCAGTGGCTCTGAGGTGTTAACAAAGACGTAGCCCACAGCAAAATTCTTTACTTTCCTTTTATTACTGGTGCGTGTTTTACCATTGAGCTGAAAGAGACAGCAATTACAGAGCTGCATCAAGAAAGCAGAGTGTCCAAAGTGCTGCACGAAGCAAGAGCACTACACTTTGTTGATGGCTTCGTGTAAATGTACCGAAGGGTGAAAGCCAGAAATCAAGTTTGTTATATTTTAGGGAAGTGGAAAGGGGGAACTAAGTGGAAAAAAAGTTCAACTTGCTCAAACTACAACATGCTATGGAAACCTTAACTGTCTCTAGAAGTCAGCCTATGATACCCAGAGAGGACCAGCTATCTTTGGTCTTGGTATAGACCAGGAAACTCAACACTCCTAATATTATGCCTCAGATTCTGATTTGTGTTTATGAAATCCCAGTATTATTCTCGCCCTATTTAGAGCAATCAATGGAACCGGTTGCAGAATGATTATATGACAAGGAAAATATTACAAAAACTAAACAGTCTTGAAGAGTTTTCTGATCTCTGTTCAAATCAAAATCCTAATGCTGTAGTCATGATTGGTCTGCAGCACAGGCTTGGTGACAATGAAGACTGCATGTCATGGAAAGCCATGCATTCCATACTACTGGACGTGTTCAGTAATTCCGGGAAGCACAGAACACCCAGCTCCAGCTCCTCCATAAAATGTTCTGATTATTTACTGAACAGAACCTGCATGCACATATCATTTCCAGTCTTTTATTTTTTCAGTATTTTCTGCATTAGGCACACCATAGGCTTCACAGGAACAACTGGGAGCGTCTAAATCAGAGCAGGAAGACTACTCAGGGCACATCGGTCCCATTTTGTATATCAACAAAGAGACTCAACTGGCTTTAGAAAGCAATGTAGAATGCATTCTATTGAGAGTAACTTTTTACAGAAATGTAGGATTTTCTGAAATCTGGTTGAAAATAAGTAGGATATAAATCAAATTTCTGTCAATTTAGATAATAGGAACATGATCTAGTCATTGTATAATCAATATCTATCCAAAGGAAATGAAATCGGTGAGATGTCTGCACCTCTGCGTTTATTGAAGCATTATTCGCAGTAGCCATTATGAAATCAACTTGTATCTAACAATGAATGAAGGGAAAAGAACACGTGGTATATGTGAAAGAACACCAAACAATCTGTGGGAAAATGTAATTAGGGGCTAGCACTGTGGCATAGCAGGTAAAGCCACTGTCTGTAGTGCCAGCATGACAGATGGTCAACTTCCACTGCTTTCCCATGCCATAGCACAGAGCTTGACTGGGAGTGGAGCAGTCCCGGAAGAAGGCCTGGGAAAGCAGTGGATGATGGCCCAAGTCCTTGAGTCCCTGCATGTTTGTGGGAGACCTGGAAGAATCTTCTGGCTCCCGGCTTCGGATTGGCTCAGCTCTGGCCATTGCTGCCATTGGGGAGTGAACCAGTAGATGGAAGACTCTCACTCTCTCTCTCTTTCTTGCTGCCTCTGCCTCTCTGTAACTCTGGCATTCAAACAATTAAATAAATTTTTAAAATGTAATTAAAATGGCAAAACTTGATTAATGAGCATTAAATGATAGTAAAAACTAAAAATTTATGGGTCTCTATTGGACTGTGGGATGACTGTCAATACTATTAATGTATTGTATATTTTTGCATAATAAAAACTAGAAAATAGGATTTTGAAAGTTGTCTCCATAAAGAAATGTTGAATGTTTAAGGAGATAGATTTTAAAGGATAACTTTACGTGATCTTTTTGAAGAGTCCTTGAATATACAATGAGATACTATTGAGGCATAAAAGGACTATACAAATAATTCTATTTCAAAAATATAAACCATGAGTGTGAAGCAAAGCCTGAATGCGAAGCTCTTATTTCTATAGACTGCAAAGGAAAAATCGGAAATTGTGAAAAACAGTCCTATCTGCAATATATTTTTTACTCATGAAATGCTTGAAATTAAATGAAATGCATATTGACAAATGAAATAAACATGTTAAGCTTACAGGAGCCAGTTTTTTCACAAATGGAGAATAAAATTACAAATATGAAAAGTGAAACATGCTAGGATGCATAATGTAGTTTTAACAGTAACTGAATGTTTTATTATGTCTATGTTTATATGTGTGAACATGAGTGGTGTGTACACAGGTACAAAGTTCATGCAAGTATACATTAAAGGAACTAAATATCGCTTTCAAACTTTTGCACCAAAATAAATATTATTCTATTCAGTTTCTTAAGAACTTTTTGAAGTACCCTTCCATATGTGCAAATGGATGCAATAAACATACAAATACAAGGATACATTCCCACACTTGACCTCTGATTTGGTCTTATACACTTAATAAGTAAGGCAGGATGTGTAGGAGGACGGAGATGACATTGACTGTATACAAGCAGATTGATAAAGTAAGTACATGAGAATAATGCCAGCCAGATTTGGAAGGCCCTTTATTGCTTTGACTTCAGGTTGCTCCAGCAGTAGGTTGGTGAAGAGGAACTGATACGCCAGTGTTTTGACTTACTGTCGACCTCTCACACAGATAGGATATGGTCAAACCCCAGTACCGATGATTGGTCATATCCAAATATGAATTATTAGGATACATGTCTAGGGACTGAGACCTCCTCTGGGCAAAGAAATACTGCTAAAGGGAAAAGCTCACACTTGATAATTAACTTTCTTTTGATCCTGAGTTCTCACTGCATGACTTTATTTGATTTCTACCCTCTTTTCTGCCAGTGTGTATATAACTGATAAGGACCCTGAAGTCTCTCACATGTAGGAAACTTAATCCTACGCCAAAAGCTGGGTCCAATGATTGAGGCTGTGTTATCTGTTGAAAAAGTAACTATTCATTTGTCTTGATCTCTTGACTTTGCTTACTGTTAAAGTTCTGAGTCTGTCTCATGAGATCAACTTGCTTGATGTTGTATTTTGAATTGCTTCAGTATTTCTCAACATGGAGAAGCTGTAGCATCTCAGAGAAGAAAATGTAGGTTCAACTGGCATTTCTGGAGTATGCCTGTTGAAAAGAGAATGACAACAAAACTGCACTTACCTTATTAGGTAACTGTTTTGCCAGATGCAAAAGGACCAATATTTGTGAATATTCACTATAAAATGTAAGCAATTATTTAACAGACCAAAATATTGGAACACACACACTGACATACACACACACATACACATATACATATATGAACTATCAAATGCATCATAGTAGATTTTGCTATATTTTAGAATCAGTTATTCTATCAGTTAAGGTATCTAAATATTTACAAATCAATCACCTTTTAATACATAAAAACATTTATTATATGAATGTAAGAATACTGAATGACTCATCACTCTTCTATCAGTTTGGGGAGAAATTAATGATCTTTATCTTTTTAATCACTGTTCTGGGCAAAAATGCACAGATTTCTAATAAGGTGAGGTAATTTGTCTCTGAATGCAAAGATAAAAATTATAACAATTTTTGCTTCAAACCTTTTTAAGACGGCAATGTATGATGAAGTTGTATCTTGAACATCCACATGTTCAAACTTCATGCCTAAGTCTTGCATAGGGCAGTAAAGTTGCTGTAGCTCTTAGGTTATCATCTTCTTTCCTTAGAGGAAAATAATTACATTCAAATGGAAATTTCAATTTCCAGTTGATTTGTGTGAAAAGCCCAACTCAGTGTACAAAAGTACTCTAAAATATAACATAATGAAAAGATGTTAGTGGAAGTTGGAACAGCCGTCATGAAGCAATATGGGAAGCAATGTTAAGAATGGCAGAGACAGGTGCTCACAGAATCTTAAAGAAAATTTTCACACAGAATTGTTTTTGTAATTTGAGAAGCAAATAAAGAAAGGGAGAGAGGGGGAGAGAGACGACAAGGGCAAGTGTGAGGGCGAAGGCAAGAGCTAGAACGAGGTCGACAGAGCACATCCCCATCTGCTGGTTCACTCCCCCAAATGCTCCCAACAGCAGGACCCAGGAACTCAAAGGTGGTCTTGCAGAAATGTGGCAGGAATTCAATCAATTGAAACATCATTGCTGCCTGTGTTAGAGGAAGTAGCAAGCAGGTTCTGGACTCTGGAGTTGAATCCAGGCACTCTGATATGGGATGTGAATGTCTTAATCTGCATTTTAACCACTAGGCCACATGTCCGGCCCACAAATAATTTTTGAAATTACATAATTAGCATTCAGGAGATAATTTATCCATTATATATTACACTTTTATTTTGTGCCAGATATATATTGGAAACAACGATTTAAATTACCTATAGGGGAAAAAACACTTATTCAAGCATTGCAATGGAATGCTTATTTGTTCAATTAAATACAGTTTTATTGGCTGCATATTTCATCATATGACTCTAGTTTATTTACCATTCTACTATGTCTTGGGAACATTTGTTGTTCATGAGGATCTGTTATTTTATTTTTTTAGAAAAATGTTCTTTAGTGTTTATTGTATCCTGGGAATTATTCAAAATGGCATGGGTGCTTAGTCCAATAAGACAAATTCTTCATCCTCTTGAGATTTTTATGGTCTTATGGTACAAGTATGAAATGCAGGGGCAAATGGTTTTAAATTAGCAACCTAAACCTATCACAGAATACATAGGAAGTGGGAAGGAGTGGCAGGTAGGGAAGAGTTTCTGTGATGGCACCGCTCACCTGGGAACTGAAGGAGGAAGCGCATTTCAAGTTAAAGCTGGTGGAGACAAAGGCAGAGTCTTTCGCATGTTCAAAGCTTGAAGTCAGGAAGCAACTGAGTTACAGATGATCCAGAGTAATCATGAGTTAAGTCAGCAGTAGAGTTAAGGTGACCAGCAGAAACTTCTTCTAAACTAAGCAAGCATTTCTATATCTGTAGTATTTATCATTGAAAAAATGTATTATCAATATTACAACAACTGCAGAAACAAATCTGTGTGAAATCCACTCATCATGGACGTTACTGATTAAATGAAGGTAATAAAGTCATCCAGTTAATGTCCAATTTATAGTAGGATGCCCACTGTGTTTGTGGTCGTAAAGAATGCTGTGGACATGCTTCTTCCTGCTACTCCAGGTTACGCACAACGATGAATCTAGGAGGCAATACAGGACACAACCAAAGAACCCCACTAGGTGCTAGGAAAGGGATCTTGAATCCTCTCCCGGGGGAAAGACACGTGTGACTGGGACCCACTATCAGTTGAAAGTGACCCAGGTAGACCTGCATTAACACTGGTTTCGCAGTGTTGGAAAGCACCAGCTGCACCATGAGCCACCAGAAAGAGCCATCTTGCTAAAAGGAAGCAGCTGGAGGAGGCACTTCCTGTTCCTCGAAGTCCCAGGGCTCTCCTTCCCAGAGACTCCAGGGGACGTAGGGCAGCTGCCAGCCACAGGTGGCTGTGCTCCGCAGATTTGTTTCCAACAGGCTATTAAGTAGGCAGAGACAACCTTCACCCCAACCCCTAACATCATCACCAGACTGGAGAAGCCTCATTTCCTCCAGGAACATAATCCATCTATCTTCACCAACAAATGTCTATTGTTTGTAGGCAAACAAACCTTCACCCTTCCAGCTGACTTGAGCCAGGACGTGGGAATCCCAGTGCCCCTAAATGATCCAGGAAGAACAAAATAACAATGCAAGGGGTCTCAAAATTACATTGATTTAAAACCACCGACTACAGAAACAAGACCCTTACCTAGCAGTAAATTCAGCAGTGTAGCATCGTGTTTATAATAAAAGATTCAAATCAGACCCAGAGCTGCCTAAACTAGACGACATCTCCATGAATGTTTTGAAGACCCATTGGGTGCATGGATTTTAAAAGATTTTTTTGCCAAAATAAACTTATCTTTCATATTTTCCTAATAGCATTGTGCATTACTCTCATATATCTATAACTATATTTCTAGAAGGAAAAGAGAAAGATAATGTGCTTAACAGTATTAAAATAAAGAAAGAATAAAACCCTCCCCAATCTGATAAAATGCCCAAACTCGGGGATCCGAGAAATACCTAAGAAGGGTAATCTCTAAGCCATATTCCTCAGACACAACATAATTGCATTGCCAAACTTAAGAAAAAGGAGGAGTTTTGGAAATGCCCAGAAAGAGAAACACGCATTTGAATAACAGGTGATTTCTCATCTGCAAACGTGCTGAACCAAGAAACTGGTACTGTCATTCTCCAAAAAGGAAGAAAAGAAGTTTGATTTCTAGATCTAGTGAAACAATCGTTCAGAGTTAGGGATAAAAGAGATGCCCTTCACAGACAAAACATAAACTAAAAACACTTGTCACTAGCACACCTACAAACCTATTACTGGAAATACATCACAGGCTGATCTTCAAAGGAAATAAATGGTAAAGGACATAATTTGGGATATTAGCAAGAAAGCAAGAACAGAAAGAGCCAAAATGGGAGCATAAAATATGCGTTCTCCTCATGACTTTTAAACATTATATTTGTAGTAGATATCTATATTAATCTTATTGCAGTTACACCTGAGAACCTCAAATTTAGAAAAAGCCCCAAAAGATGCTCCTTCCACACCCAGGTAATTTTACTGGAAAATCTAATGAATGTTTAATGAAAAATTAATACTAATTTAGTCTAAAATTTTCCAGGAATAGAAGAGGGGTAAGCACTTTTTCCACGAGGTTTTCTGTTATTATTCTTATACTAAAATCAGTACCAAGACAAATAAATTGATACAAATATATATTATATATATATCATGAACTTAGAAGCAAAAATCCTGAAGAAAAGAGTAATGCAATAAATATAATAAAGACAAGTATACATCATGTATTTTATTTGAAGGGTACACATTGGTCAATATCAACAAATCAATTGATGTAATCCACCATATTAAAAAGCTACAAAGAAAAAAATGATATGATCACATCAAGTGATACAGACAACTTCTTGGGAAAATAAGTGAAATATTCAGACATCTTTGTTTTCAGATCTAAGTTTCAGTGACCGTCCACTTAAAGTTTCCATCATTTAAATCAGTATGTCTGAAAAAGTAAGTTATATATGACACCTATCAATAGGCACATTAAATTTTGTAGGGTCATAATTTTGACATAAATGATCTTATTGTTTATTATAAACAGAAGTACACAAATTTTATGATCATATATAACTTTATGACCCAAGAATATTTCTGATTTTAAAAAGATTGCAAAAGCATTAAAATAATATTTATGGCATAACTTATTACAACAGATTTGTCATGTGTAATCTGAATTGCTGCTCACAGTACAGATATAGGATGAATAACAGCAATTTCTTTCTGAATTAATCATCAATATTACTCTCCATGTTCTGTGATGATTTTATACTTTCAACACTTACAAGTTTTAACTAATACAGAGCTTTCTAATATTTAGCACATGAAATAGCTTTGCCTCTGTGCTATGGGAACGATTATTTCAATATTAATTCAAGACAAAGAAGTGCATGTTTTTGCATATTATGTTATTTCTTGATGGTAAACTCTTACTTAATATTATTGAAAATGAAAAATATTCTTTATTAGTTAAGAAAGGGGTCAAAGAAAATATTAGTTATCCTTAATTAGTCATTGCAGAATCCGATGCACTACTGTCATCCACATTTTAACAGATAAGCGTGACTTCTCAAAAGTTCCAACACATGATAAGTGTAAGTATCTACTGTATTTAAGGAAAAAAAATAGCACAGCTAGGAGCCTCTGACACTGTCTCATGTTTTATGTGGTCTGTCCATAAAATTGCCTTTTTTGGTTTATAAGAATGTTCATCTAACAGAAAAAAAAAGTGCTGTAAATATTTATAACAATTTTTTTTAAGCCAGGCCAAAAAAAGAGAAAGAGGTTTTGGGAACAAGTTAACATATAAAGTGGTTTTATATAAAACATCAATTGTCTTGTATATTTTCATAAGCATCAGTACCCGCTTTTTTTTTTTTTTTTTTTTTTTTTTTTTTTTTTTTTTTTTGACAGGCAGAGTGGACAGTGAGAGAGAGAGACAGAGAGAAAGGTCTTCTTATGCCTTTGGTTCACCCTCCAATGGCCACCGCGGCCAGCGCACCGCTGATCCGATGGCAGGAGCCAGGTGCTTCTCCTGGTCTCCCATGGGGTGCAGGGCCCAAGCACCTGGGCCATCCTCCACTGCACTCCCTGGCCACAGCAGAGAGCTGGCCTGGAAGAGGAGCAACCGGGACAGAATCCGGCGCCCCAACCGGGACTAGAACCCGGTGTGCCGGCGCCACAAGGCGGAGGATTAGCCTAGTGAGCCGCAGCGCCGGCCAGTACCAGCTTTCATTTGTAACACGGTTTGTGGCGTTGGAAGAAAAGGATTCTGTGATTGTTGAAGTGAATTGTTATAAATGCAAAGAGATGATAAAATATTAAAAAACATATTTTCTAAAAAAAAAAGACATGACACAGCACCAATCAAAGGAACTAGTAGTATCTAAACCCATGTTACTCAAACCAGCTTCAGACAGGAAAAGCTACCAGAGATAAGGAGAAGCATTATTTAATATAAAGGAGTTTATTCTGCATGAAGACCTAATCGTAAATACACACGCATTCACCTAACAAGAGAAAGTCAAACACTTAAGGTGACGACTGATAGCATTGTAAAAAGTAATAGAAAAAGCCACTCTTGTAGTCATGGTTGGAGACTTCGACACTGTTCTTTCCCACTCTGTGAAGGATACATCAATCTGGTGACGAAGTGGTAAGGAGATGGTTGAGCTGAAAAGCACCATTTACTCATCACAATGAGCATTTACCCAATAGCTCAGTGAGCAACGCAGGTGTACCCTGCCTTCTGTAGAATCCATTCATCAAGCCAGGCCTCACTCTGAGCCATAATCACCTTTTGTAAAACTCAAAATGACATTAATCTGTAAAATATGTTCCCCAACTGTAATGAGGTTCACCTACTAATAACAGAAAAATATCTGGAAAATCCCCAAGTATCTGCAATTTAGATGGACATTTATCAATAGCATGTCAATCAAAGAACTCTCAAAAGAGTTACAAATACCATGTTGCTCTTTCCCATAAGAGTCAGGACACCTCACAGCCCTGGCACTGATGTGTGACGATACACACAGTGTGGGTATGTATGCATTGTAGGTTCTTTACATAGATGTGATTAACTGCCCAGGTGGATGCCCTCAGTCTTCAATCTATCAGCAGGTTGGTTCCTGATGACTCAAAGCCCCAAGCTGTATCATGCTCCTGGTGATGCTGACACCCTCTCAACCAACATCTCATTGCTGTAGACCGTGGGCCAAGGCCTTTTACCTTACATAACATTACTAACATGGATCAAAGTTCCCAGTTAAAGCAGGGCACCACTGTAGGCCTGACATTCCAAGGACTTAGATACTCTCATCTTCCCATGAGGTGAGGACACGGGCTGGCCCTCTTCTGGGGAAAGATTAAGGTGTCACTACACACTGTGTCTCCTCCTGTCATTTTCTTGAGACACTGAGCTGAAGTAGCATTCATTTATCTTTTGACATTTAGTACCATTATCCATTCAGTATATTTTAACTCAGCTTTCCTCTCTGGGAGATTTTACCTTCTTAAATTTATTTTCTTATAGTGATGACAATACCAAAATTATGTATTTCATATTTAGTTGGTTCTGATAACTTGAACTTTTCTGTTAATTGTGCCACTCCAAAATTGTCTTTCAGATGATGAGGGTCTAGAACAGTACCCTGGGTTTTATTTCTGATAGCGATAATCTGGGGCTTTCTTCTTGTTTTCTTTACTCAACTTTTGACAATTATAATTTTTAATGAACTAGACTTTTATTATTGATTTTCTTGTTTAAATTTTACTTATTTGTGTTGTGATTTTTATTTGCTCTTTCTGCTTCTTTCAGATTTATTTTTGCATTTACCCTTTCATTTTCTTGAGGTAGGAGCTTAAACTATTTATTTGAGATATTTCTCTCTTTGAATATTATGCATCTAGTGCCATACCAGACTGCTGTGTTTCTCTTGTATTTTAAAATGTTGCTACTTTCTTCAGTTAAACAAAGTTTTCTCATTTCTTTTTTGTTTGATTTTCTTTTAATTCATGCTTTATATTTAAATACATTGTATAGTTATAAATGGTTGAAGGCTTATCATGTAATCTTTCTTTAACTAATTTCTACTTTGACCCCACTGTAGTTAAAGAACACATTCATTATCATTTCAATTCCTTTACATTTGTTGAGGCGTGCTTTTATCTTTCATGATGTGGACTACTTTAGGGAATGTTCAATGGGTGCTTAAAAATATATTCTGCTATGCAGTTAGAACCGGTTATCCATGCTGTCAGTTCTAAGTCCTTGCTCAGTTTCTGTCTAGTTCTGTCAATTAAAGTCTCCAGGTCTAATTGGACAATTGTCTATCCTTTCAGTTGTGTTGCTTTTTGGTTGTATTTTGCATTGTTAAAAAATACACACACACACACATACATACAGGTAATTAAATTTTACTTAACATTTATTGATAATATTGCATTTGTAGTCATTACTTAATAGCAACCTGAAGTTATATAAATGCTGCATCATATCAAACATTGTTGATATACAAATATTCTTCTTTAAAGATATGAATGCAATCAAGGTGGATGGTGTTTGGGATCCCTGCATCCCATATCTGGGAACCGGGATTCTGTATATGTCTCTTTGCTGAACCAGTGTCTTGTTAATGAAGATGTTTATAGCCAGAAAGGATGGCTCAAATATTTTGGTTTTTCCTGCACTGATGGGAGCCCACCATTGGTTTCCCAGCTCTTGGTTTCAAACTGGCCTCATCCTTGCCTTTACAAATCTTTGGGGAATGAACAGAAAGATGGGCGTTCTCTCTTGCTCTTTCTCTCTCAGTGTGCATCTCCCTCTCGCTTTCCCTCTCACCTTCCATCAATCACCCTCTTCAGTGATATTTTGAGCAGTTGAGTTCCTGCCAATTCATGTGAGAGACCTGGACTGAGTTTGCCTTTCCCCTCCCTGCCATTGCAGGTATTTGGGGAGTGAACCCGAGGGTGAGAACTTTTCGTCTCTATCTCTTTCTGTGGGTCTTCCTCTCACATAAATAAATGAATTAAGATTGTAAAGAAATTGACGCAATTATACTGTTAAGTGTACATTGCCACAACTCAGATTTTGTTATATGAATTCTAAAAAAAGAACTTCTGTTTTGCAAGTGTGTGGACTTCTAAAACTTGAAGATTGCTATTGTGGATTGTATTCACATATTTATCTTTCTTCTCTCTCCAGGCTGAGTGAATCAACAACAAATCAATAAAAGAAGTAAATGCTCACAACAAGGAGAAAAGAAAGGAATCAGCATCTCTGAACTCTACAGCTGGAATCCAAATTGGCAATGACTCAGGATATTTACCGACTTTGAAACAAACAAGAAAACAAACAAAAACGGGGTAACGCTTATTGAGGAAAATCTATAGAGAACACACTGAATGCAGAATTATGTGGGAGGAACCCGTGTCTCAAATGATGGCTGTTTGTGCTCCAAGTTCAGCAAAACGTCAGCGTTGCTGAGGGAGGGATCAGAGAACGATGCGACCCCAGGCAGAATGGGCTAGAACAGCAGAAAGATCCCCAAATGACTAACGTGTTTGAACATCTGAGAAGAATTCTTTGTATGAAAAAGGCAAAAAGATAGT
Organism: Oryctolagus cuniculus; assembly: GCF_051225735.1. NCBI lineage: Eukaryota > Metazoa > Chordata > Mammalia > Lagomorpha > Leporidae > Oryctolagus > Oryctolagus cuniculus. Next base: position 5,598,513 of record NC_142879.1, on the reverse strand, counting down.
TACCTGGAAACTAAAATATTTAGGAATGCGGCACAACAGAAAATGAGAGTGTAAATGGAAAATAGCCATGTTACCATCACTGCTGCCTTCACAGAAGGAAAGTAGTTGGTCAACAAAAGATGTGGGTGTATCGCTAACTTTACAAATGCAGCATTTAATGACCAGTCACAGTGACTTGCTCCCATTGTAAGGGAATGGCTTGGAATATGTGTACCACTATGTAAGTAAATTTAATCTTTTAACAGAGTAGAAACCATTCTATTCCATTGCACTCTAATATAGCACAAATTTTGTAGACAATGTCTGAAGTAAGTGTTAAAGAACATGAAAGGGTGATTTGTAAGTAACCACCAGAAAGGAAAAAATACTAAACGCTTTGCTTTCAGACAATAGGATAGTTGGTAGATGATGCACCAGACTGTGGGTATCCAGTTAATAAAATATTTCTTTTTCAGCAAGGAACTGATGTTTTCAAGTTATTGTCTGAATAGACTGTGACATATAATGCAACCAAGAACAGCAGGCAGTTTACTAATTGCTAAATAAAAATAGTGCCATATTCTAATATTTAAAACTGAGATTAGACTAACAGTTATAATTCACATAAAGTGAAAAACCATCTGTGCTGTGCGTATCCATAAGCTGTGCAGAGTTATGACAAGTAGGTAATCTAGAACAGAACTCTTCCATCACTTCCAAAAGAAGTTATATACTCCTCTCCTATCAAGTTGTGCATCTCCAGGCTGTCACTCTCCTAGAATGCCACACAAATAGAGCCATCTGTTTCCAGCTAGTTGTTGCCATCCGCGTGTGCTGATTATTGATGCACCCCCCCCCCACTCTGGATACCCATTTCTCGTCTTACTGTATGTGGTTGAAGATGAGCTTTATAACTGCACTGTGCTTTGCTTGCCCTGGAGAACTGGGAGGCATCTACATGATCATGATGGCAAGCGAATAGGCTTGAGTCAGGGCAGTACCTGTGACACTGATGGCCGTCCACTGCCCTCGTTTTTAAAGCTGTGGAGGATTCCTAGGCTCTTGCTGGCACAGGCTCACAGCCCCTCCTAGCCACGCCGGGTGAAATTACCGTCTTCCTGAACTCTTCCCTAGTGCTTCCCTTGTGCACTTGTCTTTGCCTTTGGAGGATGTAGTGCCTGAAGTTGCTATGCCTGTCACACCCTGCATTCTCTTGTATAACTTGCATTGTTTTGCTGTCTTTAAATATTTAAGACTTCTTATATGGTTATTTCCCTGCCCTAGTATGATTTCTGTGTCTTAGATTGAACCCTGGAGTCCCTACAGGCAAATCATTCACGTTTCCTGTATTAGCAGGTTGCTTTGCCTGACATGGACTGTGTGGGTTACTTGTAGTGTGTAATCATCATGAATGCAGGTGTTATGACAAATGTGTGACAGTTTCATTAATAGACCTATGCATGTCTAATGGAGAAAAGTGTAAATACTTTAATCAAAGAAGTGACTAGAACCAGGTGGTTTCACTGTTGAACTCTCCCAATCTTTTAAACAACTAAAAATAACAGTTCCATAGTAACTTGTGCAAAAAAAAAAAATGAAGTGACTGCTTTTATGAGGCAGATATCTACTCAAAAATGCTACAAGAAAACAAAAATACAAACCCATAAACTTCATGGAAATGAAGATTCAAATAATTTTCATGAAGTAATGATAAATTGAACCCAAAGACGTATTAACAGTAATAATATATCATGAAGAACTGGGATTAATTTCTGCAGTGGAAAGCTAATTTAACATTCATGTATCATTAATTTAAATTGCTTAGTCAGCAAAGTAAATAAGCAAACCAGTATATAGCATATCATTTTCATTATTACAACAGTCATTTGTCAATATTGAACTTTTTTTCAAGATGAAGATTCTCAACAACCAAGAAATGCAATGAGCTTCCTTATTCTGTGTACAAAAATGATAACCACTAAACCTAGAACTTATTGTCACATCTAACATTTTTCTCTTCATAAGCATATTATCTAATATTTTCTTAAATTCTGCTTAGATCTATCCTTAAGAGAAAAACAGACATTTCTCATTATGAGACAGTATGGTAAAAACAGTTTGTGAAATTCCACACAAGGATTAAAATATGCAATATTTTATTTGCATTTTTAATTTTATATTAATCTTATAAATCTATTTACTTTTTGCTTTATATTTTATTTGCATTTTATAATACAAATATATTATAAATATATACAAATATATTTTATATATTATATGTAAATATATATAAATATATATAAATATTCTTTTGTTCTACTTAATACTGTTGGTTGAATTCTTTAATTAACACGCAATTATTCTTAGGTGTTAAGTTTAACTGAAAAGTGATCTCTGTTAAATACGAGTCGGAATAAGAGAGGGAGGAGATGTACAATTTGGGACACACTCAAGCTATGTATGATATGGTAGAGTCAGAAATGTGTCAGGGGATTACAATTCAATCCCATCAAGATGGCATGTACCAAGGCCATCTCACTAGTCCAAGTGATCAATTTCAATTCATAATTGATCATACTGATAGGTGTAAGAATCAAAGGGATCACATAAATAAGACTAGCGTCTGCTAATACTAACTGATTGAATAAAAAAGGGAGAGAACAATCCAACATGGGAAGCGGGACACAGCAGACTCATAGAATGGCAGATGTCCTAAATTGCACTCCGGCCTCAGAATCAGCCCTTAAGGCATTTGGATCTAGCTGAAGAGCCCATGAGAGTATTTCAGGCATGGAAAACCAAAACACTGGCAAAAAAAAAAAAAAAAAAAAAAAAAAAAAAAAAAAAACAACTAAATGAAAGATCTCTACGAGTGAGATCCCAGTAGAAAGAACAGGCCATCAAAGAAGAAAGTACCATTCTCTGAAGGGAGGAGTGAATCTCCACTTTGACTATGGCCTTGTCTAAATAAGATTGAAGTTGGTGAACTCAGAATGCTTCCATAGCCTTGGAAACTCATGACAAGAGCCTAGGGAGATCTCTGACACCATAAACAAGAGTGTCAAATTGTTAAGTCAACAACAGGAGTCACTGTGTACTTACTCCTCATGTAGGATCTCTGTCCTTAATGTGTTGTTCAATGTGAATTAATGCTATAACTAGTACTCAAACAATATTTTACACTTTATGTTTTGTGTGGGTGCTAACTGTTGAAATCTTTACTTAATATATATGAAATTGATCTTCTGTGTGTAAAGATAATTGAAAATGAATCTTGATGTGAATGGAATGGGAGAGGGAGGGGGTGTTGGGAGGGTTGCAGGCAGAGGGAAGTTATGGGGGAGAAAAAGCCATTGTAATCCATAAGCTGTACTTTGCAAATTTATATTTGCTAAATAAATGTTAAAAAAAAGAAATGAAGGGATTCATATTTTTGATATTCCTTTATGATACCTTAATTGGTCAATATTTAAAAAAATGTTTTCTTATAAAGTAAATGAGATTAATATGCATTGTTATTATGTTAAGATGAGTAAAAGCAATGGTTAAACTTTAAAATTTATAATGCAAGTCTTTTTGAAAGTACGTTTTCCACATACTTTGTGCCTTCTGTTGGATTGCACATAGGACATTCGCTAATGATATTGACTGATTTATTCCAAAATGAAAGCTAGAGAAAGAGGAACTATTAGTTAACTAGATTGGGACTTATATATCACAAACACATGGCCCTTTGCTAATTTTTTAACACTTCGAAACCTCTCATAACTATCCCAATCTATTAGGCTTAAAAACTTTAATTGGGATCCAGCATTGTGGCATACAGGGTAGAGCCATCAACTGCAATGCTAGCATTCCATATGGGCGCTGGTTGGTATCTAAGCTGCTCCACTTCTGATGCAGCCCCCTGATAATGCCCTGAGAAAAGCAGTTGAAAATGGCACCAAGTATTTGGTCCTCTGCAAAAGGACGTGGGAGACTTGGATGAAGCCCCTGGTTCTTGGCTTCAGTCCTGACTTTGGCAGCCGTTTGGGGAGTGAACCAGTGGATGGAAGATTTCTGTCTCTCTCTCTCTCTGCCATTTTGGCTTTCAAATAAATAAATAAATCTTATAAAAAGCTTAAGTTTCCCCAAGATAAATTCATTTCTTTTCTTCTTTACCCACTTCTTCCTTCTGTGTATACATCTGTGCCCAATGAAACATTCAAAGATAATGTACTTTCCTGTGAGATGATGGTTTGTCATACTCACTTAACAGAGAAGTGAGAAACATTAATTGAAGTTCAGGAAGGGAAATGTCCCACAGAAGGAGAATAATCCATAAGGGCAAAGATTGCATATGCTGAAACAGAATTTATGCTTCTTTATATTTAAATATATTTAGAACTTACTCTGCTTGTGAACCGTTATAAATGTTTGCCACATCACTTCATTCTAGGCTTTAGAAAAGAGGAATATCTGTTCTTGTCAAGTACCATGGAGAAGAAACTAATAGATGCTGTTTAGATTAGAAATTGAACTTGGGAGATATTGATCAACTACCATATGTGCTTAGTCATAGAGATTCAGAATTGCTACTAAATGATTCTGAAAACCTAATTGGAAATACTGCAAGTAAAATTAACAGGGTTTTTTAGAGTTCATTAGTTTTATATTAGGTTCTACAGTATTTTGAAACTCAACCAAGTGAAAAACATGACAAATAGTACTTAAATAATTTTAAAGACTATGGAGAAGAGGAATCTCTAATTGTTTTTATTATTCTATTAGGAAGAATAGAAGCATGTCAGCTATTGAATAGCAGTTATATATGTTTTGTTTCAAATGTTAATATTGAGCACTTCATAGTATTTTTTAATGGAGAGAGAAAAATCTTAATAGCATGCAACTTCTGGCTAATTACTATAATTAGTCACTATAATTAATATTTAAATATAATTACTTTCATCACCATATTGGTCTCTATAGATGTACATATACACATGCTTAATAGACCATAAAATATAATCACCCTTTTCTATTTCTATGTATCTCTGTAATGCCACTGTAATAAATACCCTGTAATTTATGATAGTGTTTAATAATATTTTAAAGTACTCTTTTCTTACCTTGGAATCTATTTCAACCTCATTTTGGTTTTATAGTGGACTTGGAATCATGCCCTAATCAAGAGATAAGCCAAGAAGTGATTTGTACAGTGAAGAAAAGCTAGGCTCTTCTGTCCTGGAACAGATGTGATGTCTTCAAAATATTTTCTTATTCTGAAAGTAGCTGACAGTCATAGTGCCTAGATTTGAATCCCTTGACATTCGTTTGTTATGGGTAGAAATGCTTAGCTCCAAACATTCTGAAGAATTTCTTTGCAGTGTTGTTCCCTATGGGTTTATACCTTTGACTGCAAGTTAGAGAAACCCAGAATTTATACAAGTAAATATCTTATAATGTGCTTTCATTTTTTGCAGTGTCAAATAATCTTGCTTTGTGATACTTCTATTTTATTTTTCTGCACCATGAAGATATTTTCAAATGATAAAGCTAGATTAATAGAGAAACCACAAATAGTTTTCTGTACATCATTCCAGTGTGGTGAGAGAATCAAATTTTTAAAAAGAAAAATATACTCTAAAATAATTGAATTATCACGAAGGCTTTCACTCCCTTCTGTGTGAGAAATTTTGAATAATTGCTTGCCTCTTAAAGCAGGAATGATTACGCTTTGTATTTTCTTTTCCAAAACATAGCTTTGAATTATTTAAAAAAACTGTGTTTTCTTCACAAGTGTTTATCTTCAAAATTATAAATAAATAAATAGACTTTTCACAATTTAGGGGGATATTAGAAGATATGTGAAATGTAAACATGACTATTAATATGTTTTCCCAAAACACATTTTTTATTGAATAAACACAGCTTTAAAATATGATTAAAGAATAAATTAAGGAATACTAGCCAAATTGAATTGACAGAGACTGGATTTACAATCTCACTTGAAAAAGCTAAAGAAAGGCTGGGAAAATGCATGAAAGTACAGTTTTCTGATTCAGGGCATCAGGGGAACACAGCAGCTTCCCAGAGAGAGCCATAAACGAGGTGGCCTAGTACCACCTATTTGCTTGTGTGTTTCCTGCTGACAGCCTAAGGAAGGGGTACTGAAATGAAGCCCTGATTTAGGAGGGTAGAGCTGAATGAGAATCTGAGGAAGCCAAGGGAACTGGAGTGTGCAAGAGTCCTGGGGAGGCGAGAGGCACAGAGAGAGAAAGTTCTGGAGAGAAATCTTCTGTATTTGCCAATTACTTATTTCAGTATAGACTCACAGGTACATACTCATCCTTTGTGTTACAATGCAATTCTGCATTTGTTTGATTGCTCTAAGTATTCCAGCTTTAAACATTGTGTGCTTTATCAAGTTGGCTCCCCATCAGCTTTTCCTACATAGAGAATTCATAAATTAGATGAAATGAGGAATATAGAAAATCACTATTAGGACAAGGTAATGATTGTTGCCTGCAATATCCACTGGTAACTGCTAACATTTGAAGGCAAAAGTTAGAAAGTAAAGAATACTTGTGTTGATCTATCTCCCAAGAAAGTTGTTAATTCATAAGAAAAAAAAAAAAAACTTAGAGTAGAGAATTCTAACAGGCATTAAACAGGTGATTCAGTTTCCATAACCAGTGGCAACACTCTACTACTATGTACATCTTGATTTGCTGGATTGAGATGCATTTAAGAAAGACTGAGATCATCTGAGTTGTTGTTAAGGATGTGGATCACATGGAAACTGTAGACATGCTTATGGGATTGGAAAGCATTGCAATAATTCGGAAAACAGGGTTGAAGCCTACTAAAATGGTAAGCATATATGAGAGTGCTTCAGTGGAAAAAAAATGTGTAGTTACCTTTAATAATTCCATTGTATAAGTGTATAATTGTCATTCATCCAATAATAGCAAATACGACCACAGCAAAAAAGTAAATTTTGGCATTGAAGAAATATGAGGATCTTTTCCATATAGTCACAATTTCAAAGTTAACATCATAAAAATTTTCCTACAGGCATTTTATCTTCAGTAAATAATATGGAACTTCTAACTCTGTGTCCACTCTAAATAGTTAAGCAGAGTCATTGTTAGCTGTCTGATACTTAGGAAATAATCAAGTATGCTTGGGCGGCACTAAAATGTGCATTAGTTCTGATCAAAGAGTTTAATTGGCTGAGTATCTATTTTACTTTTCATTGCGTGCACTCAGGATGATGCAACAAGAGACAGTTCACATTATTTATCAAATTAAATAATGCGAACAATCCACAATACATAGTAAAGTGATGCAATTCAAAATGATATGCATTTCAAAATGATATAAAATTCATGCAATGAAATTAAAATTTCCTCTTATTTTTCTTTATACACAATTCTTTTTAAGTCGTATATTATTAACTTTTATTGTTGTGAAATCCATCACTGAGTTTAAGTACTAGCAGGGGTATTAAGCATATACAATTATGCTGCATTAATTAACTCAAGTAAACTGAAACACCTGCAGTCGTCACAAACGGGGTTAATTTAAGATAACGTTTTAGGGCTAATGCTACTCGTGGCCGCATGCTGAGAGACGTTAGAACAAGGATGCTTCAGAAATATGATTTATTACCTTATTATGTTGGGATTGATACAGTGCTCATGGTTTCCAAGTAGAAAATTAAATTCAAGGCCAGAATACATTTCTCTGAGTGTTATTTGTGAATAACTAGATATGGTATTTACTAAACAATAGGAAGAAACAAAAATAATTCTCACTTATGCTACACTTAATGGCTCTCCCAGGGTTGGAGTGCTTAAGTAATAATATCCTGCTCTGTCAGGAAACTCTTATCTTTCCTCGTGCGTGTCATAAAAATGGACATTTTTAATACATGCTGTACTTCTTAATATGTTCGGTTAAAATAAAATACCCTGGGGAAAATTGTAACAATACAAGAACTACCTTTTCTTTAATCAATGGAGTACTGCTTGAGAGAGTATAAAGATCACAAAGCAGAAAGAGAAATGAAATATTGGCATAATAATAGCAGATTGCTAAAGTTTTAAATTGTACTTTTAATGTTCTTTAATGAATGTTTTATTTTTACTACAGCTATTTTAATGCTAAGTAAAATTTAAAATAAATTATTATTTTGAAGTATTTTAAGTATTTAGGATTTTGAGACTATTTATTAAAATACACTAGCTACTAGATTTCTTTTTAAGATTTACTTATTTGTTTGAAAGTCAGAGTTACACAGAAAGAGAAGGAGATGCAGAGAGAGAGAGAGAGAGAGAAGTCTTCCATCTGCTGCTTCACTCTCCAATTTCCCACAACAGCTGGAGCTCAGCTGATTTGAAACCAGGAGCAAGGAGCTTCTTCTGGGTCTCCCACGCAGGTGCAGGGGCCCACTGACTTGCGCCATCTTCTACTGCTTTCCCAGGCCATAGCAGAGAGCTGGATCAGAAGTGGAACAGCTGGGATCAAACTGGCACCCATATAGGATGCATCAGTACAGGGGGTGGCTTTGCCTGCTATGCCACAGCGCTGGTCCCATAGGTACCAAATTTAAAAGGCTGTTACAAGCAAGGAATCATAAATTAAAGATAGAGGGAAGATATTTGTAAAAAGTACATATGACAAAGGATTCCTATATTGTATTATCTAAATAACATTTTCAACTTGACTTAAACAATTTAAGGCAATTTAAGGGAAAATGCACAAAACATTTAACTGACCTTCAAATTGCAAAATATCTAATTGACCAATAAATGTAGGAACATGTTAAATCGCATTGGTTATCAAAAAATAGGAATTGAAACCACAAGGAAATCGTGCTACATACTGAGTGAAACCTTATGGATAAAAAGCTGAATAAAATCAAATTTCGGTGTTTGTAATAATTTTATTAAGACCCAAAACCTGACATCAGCCCATATGTCAGCAAACATAAGAATGGATGAATGAATTCAAAGATCTTCGTACAGTGTAATTCTATAGAGCAATGCAGACACCTGCATTGATGACGTATGTCACATGAGCAGAATTCACAAGCATGCCTAATGCAATAAAGGAAATTCATGTCAAGGTATAGTCATACCGAGAGGTTGAAGTCCTTGGTGGTGACGGTTGTTGAAATGATGCAGCAGTTACCAGGGAGTGGCAGGAGCCATAAGAGGATTTTAGGGGCATTCGAGGTACGAAGGTGCTAATTCCACTTTTTGGTCTGAGTAGTGGTGTCTCATATGATTCATTTTACAAAGATTTGCTGAGTCATACATCCATCTCTATATTTTATTTTGTTAAGTGTCTACTCAAATCTTCTCCAAATTTTTCTGATGAAATGTATTTTTCATACCTATTCAAAAAAGCTATTCATATAATTATTCAGGAGTTCATACAGAGTCAAAATTATGTTTTGGACATTTTTTCTCAATTTGTTGCTTGCTTTCATATGTTATCAACAATCTTCTAAATCTGTTACCTATAATTATTGTTTTCACAAAATTTTGCAAAAACCAAAAAAGTGGAGAAACTTAAAATAGTATTAGATTACTAAAATATTTATGGGTTTGCTATATTAAAGTTATAAGCCATTTATATGAAAAAGGAGTGAAGGGCTGTACGTGTCTACCACATCAGGTGGACATGTCTAGGGCAGCCCCCACCCTCTGTCAGAGCGGCTGGTTTCAAGTTCCTGCTCTGCTTTCAGTCCTGGTCTCCTGCTAATACTCCTGGGAGGCAGCGAGAATGGGTCAAGGGCTTGCGTCCCTGGCAGCTACGTGGGAGGGAGGTCTGGATTGAGTTTGGGGCTTCTGGCTTGGGTCTCGCCCAGCCCCTGGAAGTTAAAGTCTTGGGGAGTGCACCAAACCCATGGAGGAAAGATTCTGTTTGCATCTGTCTCTATCTCCATCCCCATCTCCATCTCTATCTCTTCTATCTCTAATGCTTCCTTTCAAATAATTCTTTAAAAGTGAAAAACTGGATAAATTGTCTACAAAAATGTTAATAGTAAGCAAAAGCAACTATCAGAATAAGAAGAGTGATGTGACACATTGCTGAGATAACCAGACTGGTTTGAGTATGTGCTTACTGGGGCTCACACTGTGGTGCAGCAGGCTAAGCCTCAGCTTCATCGTTGCCATCCTATATCCAAGCACTGGTTTGAGTCCCAGCTGCTCCACTCTGACACAGATTATTTCCAATGTGTCTGTGAAGACAGCAGAAGATGGAGCGTGCTTGGGTCAGTACCATCCACATGGGAGACACAGATGGATTCTAGGCTTCAGGCTTTGGCCTTGCTTAGGCCCAGCAGTTGTGGTCATGTAAACAATCAATCAACAGATGGAAGATTTCTCTCTTTCTGTCTCTCCCTTCTTATCTGTCACTCTACCTTCAAAAAAATAAAATAAATCTTTTAAAAAATTTCAACTTTATGGTGTTCAGACAATAAACATTAGTTAATTAGTGTACAATATTTGAAATATCAATTGTACCTATTGATTGAATTTTATAGTTATGACTTAATGTAAAATACTGTTTATTGCAAGAATATGAGAAAGTGACTTAACTTAGTATCATATAGCCTTGAGTTAGAGAAAGAATTGGTTTTGTAAGTCAATTTTAGGAAAATATAGATCTGATATTAAGGGAATTAAAAGATAAATTTAATTTGGTGCAAGCACTTTGAAATCCATTCATAGTTTATTCATAGGAGCATCTTCCATGAAATTTCTGAAGAGCTCATGTATCCATATTGTTTCTCTTACTTTTTGCTTCAAGAATTCTATGCTTTCTTCTTATGAATAGTCTATTGTGTCACTTAGTTGTATTTTATAGAATTTTATTTAATAAAATACAAAGTGAATTTACATCATTATGTATTAAACCTGCATCAAATTCACATCATGGGAGAGTCAACACAGTGGCTATCTATGGTGTTCTAGAGTTAAATGCCATTGCAAATCTATTGTTTTGCTCATACTTCCTAGAGTCATTGTAGAGAGTATTGTCACAACACTCACTGCTGTTACAAGGCTAAGAGTGGGACCAGTATAGGAAACTAAGATGAGTTCTCATAGATTAGCATATTGACATTAAATCCGCCCATCAACAAAAAGTTCACATAACAATGAGTTAATGATCATTTCAGATTTCAAGAAAGTTATGATGGCCATTGATGGTCTAATCTGTACAATACATAAAATAATATTTTAAATAGTCTAATGTCGCTCCCCCTCTTCGTGGAGGAGCAACACTGAACCCTGCCTAGGCTTCATATCCGAGTCACGGCACCATTATGTCGCTCCCCGTCTTCGTGGGGGAACGACACAGGACCCTGCGCTGTTCTTTCGTCTGCTCGGCCCTCCCCGGGTTTGCTGCTGGTTCTTCCCGGGTTGGCTACTATCCCTTCCACCTCCGTGGAAGGGCAGTTCCCCCTGGCCGCATTCCCCACTTCCGCAGGGGAACGGCACACCGCCGGCCGGCTCGTCTCGGGGGGCTGCACAGGTGTTCCCTCAGATGTTCCCCTTAGATGTTCCTGGTGCATGCCGTCTCTCTCCTCCTTTATAGTCCTCCTCCGCCAATCCCAACTCGGCTGCCCACACGCCGAGTACGCTGCTCTCCAATCAGGAGCAGGTCCTACAGTTTATTGGTTGAACTGGAGGCAGTTGTGCGGAAGCTGTTTACTTCTCTCCCAGCGCCATATTGTGGGAGAGCAGATGCATAGAATAAGTCTTAATTCCAGTAACTTAGTCTAGTCCGAGCTGCTCCCCACAGAGGAGAGCAGATGCATAGAATAAGTCTTAATTCCAGTAACTTAGTCTAGTCCGAGCTGCTCCCCACATCTAATAAACATATGAAATGCTAATTTTCTTCATTAATAGAGTTGTGAATATTTTGAATAATTTAAACTATATCTCTTTTTTAAAAGTATAGATTATTTTGCAATTCCCATATTTATGAATATAAACATATTTTGTAATATAAAATTATAAGTTTCCTTCTTCCAAAGAAACTTTGTATGTGTTACAAATGTGTAGTATTTTTCTCAAGGTTAGCCCACTAGTATAGGGGAATCAGAATGTTGAAGGATATTTTATATTCATAAAAAACGTTTTATGTTTTACTCAGGAATTCTAAGTTTTGAAAAATGTTATGTCTGCTGCAGCTACCACAATAACAAGGCAGACGTGCTCCATCCTGCCTCCAGAGTTGGATTAGGCACTCAGCCCTGTCGTTTCCATAAAAGAAAGATGTAATCAGAGCAGGCATTGGCTCAGTAACTGTGGGCAAAATTCACCAAGTCCAAGGGAGGGCAAAGCCATGCATTCCCACTTTTTCTTTGGAATGTTACTGAGGTTCAAATACAAACAGAAAAAGTCGGCATTTTGGTGTGCAGTTCCAAGAGGCTTATCAAATATATAGTCATGTGAGTACTCTAAGTGCATTTTCACTAAATATCTGGCTCTGCAAGACATGCTAACCATTTCTCACAACTATTTCATTTGCAGTGCTGGTTGTAAGACAGCAAAATATCTACTTTTTCAATTCTCCCCATCATAATGTATACATCATTGACATAATGCCATCGTATAGGAACAAGTAGGAAAACTTGATAACTCCCCCCCCACTCAATTCCTGTTTCCAGAGTTTTCTTTCACTTATAATATTACTCTTTAGATCAATTTGTGCAGAAAGAATTATGGCTAGAGCCCATAGATAAGATGGGTCTTATTTAACATTTCCAAAGGAGTACAATTAATTACTATCTATAAAAACTATAAATAGGAACCTCTCAGAACAAATAATAAAAAAACTATGGAAAGCAACATAACAAGCCATCTTATAAAGATATTACATTTAAAGTAACTTCAAAATTGGTTATATGCGATTCAGAAACTAAAATTACATGTTGTTACATTTGCTTAGAAAAAAAAAATCTGCGTGAATTTTCTAAATGCATAGCTATTTTAACAATTTTATGTTATTTTGAAACTTCTATTAATGCTTTTTATAGACTCAATATGGCCCAAACCAGAAAGGGATATGAAAGTATCCCATTAACTTATTTAGAATACTAATCTACAAGACGAATGCTTCAAATCCAGGTGTTGACTCACTAACAGAAGATTTAAAGTATCAAGCTGGATGAAAGAAAATTTAACAGGCAAACAAGAAAGGGAATTGATCATGATGACTACAAAATGACTTCAAAACATTCATGGAAAATGGAATTAAAAGATAAGATGAAAGTTTTGAAATCAAAGCATATGAGGAGTCTTCAAAAATTTAATGAAACAAAGCATGTCATGGGAAGATATGTATGTATTTCAAAATTATTTGCAGCAATTTATCCTTCTCTTTTAATTCCACTGCCCTTCATGGAAAGCCAAGACTCTGGGACAAAAATATATCCTACATGTAGGATCTCTGTGAGAACTCAGTGGAAAGAAAGGGTCATCAAGGAAGGATATAGTCTTCTCTGAAGGGAGAAGGGAACATCCACTTTTGCTTATGGCCGTGTCCAAATACCGACAGAGTCTATGGTCTCAAAAGGCTTCCATAGCCTTGGAAGCCCACAGCAAGAGCCTTGGGTGATCACTGATGTCATAAATAAGAGTGTTAATTGTTAAAGGAACAACAGAAGTCACTGTACACTTACTCCCCATGTAGGAACTCCATCCCTAATGAGTTGTACTGAGAACTGATTGCAAATTTTGTTCTCAAACTGTACTCTATGTGTTGTGTGTATGCATGTGTGCAAGCTGTTGAAATCTATGCTTAACATGGAGTCGGTCCTTTGTATATAAAATCAAACTAAAAATGAAACATAATGGGCCAGTGCCATGGCTCACTAGGCTAATCTTCCACCTCGGTGCCAGCACCCCGAGTTCTAGTCCTGGTTGGGGCGCTGGATTCTGTCCTGGTTGCTCCTCTTCCAATCCAGCTCTCTGCTGTGGCCTGGGAGTGCAGTGGAGGATGGCCCAAGTGCTTGGGCTCTGCACCTTCATGGAAGACCAGGAGGAATCACCTGGCTCCTGGCTTCGGATAGGCATGGAGTGCTGGCTGCAGCTTACCAGGTGTAGCGGCCATTTTGGGGGTGAACCAATGGAAGGAAGACCTTTCTCTCTGACTCGCTCCCTCACTATCTAATTCTGCCTGTCAAAAAAAAAAAAAAGAATCATAAAGAAGAAGGAGATGACAGAGGGAGAGGGAGGTGGAATGGAGATGGGGTGGAGGGTGAGTATGTGGGAAAGAACCACTATATTCCTAAAGTTGTATCTATGAAAAATGCATTCAATTCTATTCATTAAAGAAGAACTAACTTCAATTATTCTCATACCATTCAGAATAATTGAAAGAGAGGGAATCCTCCCAAATTCTTTCTATGAAGCCAGCATCACCTTAATTCCTAAACTGAAAAAGATGCAGCAGAGAAAGAGAATTACAGAACAATTTCCCTGATGAACATAGATGCAAAGTCTTCAATAAAATTCTGGCCAATAGAATGCAACAACACATCAGAAAGTTCATCCACCCAGACAAAGGGGGATTTATCCCTGGGATGCAGGGATGGTTCAACATTTGCAAATCAATCAATGTAATACACCAAATTTAAAAACTGCAGAATAAAAACCATATGATTATTGCAATAGATGAGAGAAAGCATTCAATAAAATTCAACATCCTTTCATGATGAAAATTCTAAGCAAATTGGGTATAGAAGGAGCATTCCTCAATACAATCAAAGCAATTTATGAAAAAACCACGCCCAACATTCTATTGAATGGGGAAAAGTTGGAAGCATTTCCACTGAGATCTGGTACCAGACAGGGATGCCCACTCTCATCATTGCTATTAAATACAGTACTGGAAGTTTTAGCCAGTACCATTAGGCAAGAAAAAGAAATTAAAAGGATACAAATTGGGAAGGAAGAAGTCAAACTATCCCTCTTTGCAGATGATATGATTCTTTATTTAGGGGATCCAAAGAACTCTACTAAGAGACTATTGGAAATCATGGAAGAGTATGGCAAAGTAGCAGGATATAAAATCAAAGCTCAAAAATTAACGGCCTTTGTATACACAGGCAATGTCATGGCCGAGATCAGTCCCATTCACAATAGTTACAAAAACAATCAAATACCTTGGAATAAACTTAACCAAGGATGTCAAAGATCTCTATGATGAGAATTACAAAATCTTAAAGAAAGAAATAAAAGAGGATACCAAAAAATGGAAAATCCTTTCATGCTCATGGATTGAAAGAATCAATATCATCAAAATGTCTTCTCCCAAACGCAATTTACAGATTCAGTGTGATACCAATCAAAATACCAAGACATTCTTCTCAAATCTGGAAAAAATGATCCTGAAATTCATATGGAGACACAGGAGACCTCGAATAGCTAAAGCAATCTTGTACAACAAAAACAAAGCTGGAGGCATCACAATACCAGATTTCAGGACATACTACAGGGCAGTTGTAATCAAAACAGCATGGTACTGGTACAGAAACAGATGGATAGACCAATGGAACAGAATAGAAACACCAGAAATCAATCCAAACATCTACAGCCAACTTATATTTGATCCAGGATCTAAAATCAATTCCTGGAGCAAGGACAGTCTATTCAATAAATTGTGCTAGGAAAAATGGATTTCCACATGCAGAAGCATGAAGCAAGACCCCTACCTTTCACCTTACCCAAAAATCCACTCTACATGGATTAAAGACCTAAATCTACGTCCTGACACCATCAAGTTATTAGAGAACATTGTAGAAACCCTGCAAGATATAGGCATAAGCAAAGAGTTCTTGGAAAAGAGCCAGATAAGAAATCAAAGCCAAAATTAATAATTGGGATTGCTTCAAATTAAAGTTTCTGTACTGAAAAAGAAATAGTCAGGAAAGTGAAGAGGCAACTGATAGAATGGGAAAAATATTTGCATAATATGCTACAGATATAGGATTAATAACCAGAATGTACAAAGAGATCAAGAAACTCCACAACATCAAAACAAACTATCCACTTAAGAGATGGGCCAAGGACCTAAATAGACATTTTTCAAAAGAGGAAATCCAAACAGCCAACAGATACATGAAAAAATGTTCAAGATCACTAGCCATCAGGGAAATGCAAATCAAAACAACAATAAGGTTTCACCTCACCCTGGTTAGAATGGTTTACATACAGAAATCAACTTACAACAGATGCTGGAGAGGATCTGAGAAAAAAGGCTCACTAATCCATTGTTGGTGGGAATGCAAACTGGTAAAGCCACTTTGGAATACAGTTGGAGATTCCTCAGAAACCTGAATATAACCCTACCACATAACCCAGCCATCCCACTCCTCGGAATTTACCCAAAGGAAATGAAATTGGCAAATAAAAGATTTGTCTGTGCCTCAAGCTTTATTGCAGCTCAAATCACAATAGCTAAGACAAGGAATCAATCTAAATGCCCATCAACAGAAGACTGGATAAAGAAATCATGAGGTATGTACTCTATACAATAATATATAGTATTTTACTATTATAAAGCAGTAAAAAAAATGAAATTGGTCACTTGCAACAAAATGGAGGAATCTGGAAAACATCATGCTGAGTGAATTAATCCAGTCCCAAATGGACAAATACCATATGTTCTCCCTGATCGATGACAACTAACCGAGCACCTAAAAGGAAACCTGTTGAAGTGAAATGGACACTATGAGAAACAATGACTTGATCAGCCCTTGTCCTGACTGTTGAGGAACAACTTACTATTTTATTTCTTTCAGTATTTTTTGTCTACTTAATACCATTGTTTGAACTCATTAATTAACATGCAATTATTTTTAGGTATTTAAATTGAACTGAAAATTTATCCCTGTTAAATGTTAAGAGTGGGAATAAGAGAGGGAGGAGATGTACAGGTTGGCACATGCTCACTTGGACTTACCCCTAATGGCAGAGCTAGAAACGTGCCATGGGATTCCAATTCAATCCCATCAAGGTGGTATGTACCAAGGCCATCTTACTAGTTGAAGTGATCGGTTTAAGTTCATAATTGATCAAAAAGATAGGATTAAGTGTCAAAGGGATCACATAAACAAGACTAGTGTCTGCTAATACTAACTGATAGAATTAAAAAGTAGAGAATGATCCAAAGTGTGAAGTGGGAAACACAGCAGACTCATAGAATGGCAGATGTTTTAAACAGCACTCTGGCCTCAAAATCAGCCTTTGAGGCATTCAGATCTGGCTGAAGAGCCCATGAGAATATTTTAGGCATGGAAAGCCAAGACACTCTGGCAAAAAAAAAGGACCTAAATGAAAGATCTCTGTGAGTGAGATCCCAGTGGGAAGAACAGGCCATCAAAAAGGAGGCCCTTTCTCTGTAGGGAGAAGAGAACTTCCACTTTGAATATGGCCTTGTCTAAATAAGATCAGAGTTGGTGAATTCAAGAGGCTTCCATAGCCTTGACAGCTCATGACAAGAGCCTTGAGCGATTACTGACATCATAAATAAGTATGTCAATTGTTAAATCAACAGGAGTCACTGTGCACCTGATCCCCATGTAGGACCTCTGTCCTTAATGTGTTGTACTATGCAAATTAATGGTAAAACTACTACTCAAACAGTACTCTATACTTGGTGTGTCTGTGTGGGTGCAGTCTGTTGAAATCTTTGCTCAGTATATACTAATTTGATCTTCCGTATATAAAATAATTGAAAATGAATCTTGATGTAGAATGGAATGGGAGGGAGAGTGGGATATGGGATGGTTGCAGGTGGGAGGGAGGTTATTGGGGGTAAAGCCACTATAATCCAAAAGTTTTACTTTGGAAATTTATATGTATTAAATAAAAGTTGAAAAAAAGAAAAATGCATGATTAAATAAAAACTTAAAAAAATTCCACTGCCCTTAACTTTCTGAAGTGCCCACATATTTATGTAAATATAGATTTTCCTTAAGTAAATACGAAACTCACTTATATTAATACATGCTATGTTGTAATAAATAAGTGAAATCCATTTCTCCAATATGCAGGCATGGAACAAAAACCACACACAAAGCCTAAGTTAGTAAATAAACAGTGTTGTGGACAGAGTCAGATCCTGATCTACCCAGTGCTGTCTTTAACTCTGCAGTCTTCAGAGCCCAAAACCTTTTCTTCTAAAATAACAACTTTTAACTTTGTGTGTTTGTAAATACATGTTTTACAGTGTTGTCCTAACTGTATTTATTTTTAATTTTTAATTATGTATTTTAGAGGCAGAGCAACAGAGGGAGACGATCTGTGTGTGTGTGTGTGTGTGAGAAAGAGAGAGAGAGAGAGAGAGACTTTCTTCTAGTTCCAATAGGGCTGGGTCCGGCTGAAGCCAGCAGCTTGGAACCCCATTCAGGTCTCTCTTGGTGTCAGGGACTCAAATACTTGAGCCATCATTTGCTGCTACCCAGTTACTCTGGCAGGAAATTGGATCAAAAATCAGAGGACCTGATCCCATGCACTCTGAAATGGAGTGCAAATGTAGTAAATGGCTGCTTAACCTTCTGCATCACAATACCTACCTCATAAGCTATATTCTAGCATTAAAGGATCACCCGTTTTACATTGCTGAGAAGAGTACACACTTGTAAAAGGGCATCTCAAACGTATTCCATCAGGGCCCCTTGCTTCAGCCTTGGTGCCTTGTGGCTTTACATTAGGATAACCCAGTGCATTGATCGGCTCCTCTCTGCACTCAGCAAAACCAGGTTCTATAAGCACATGGATTTTCAATCAGTTCTGTTCTGGTAACTTTTATGTTCCCTAGCAACTGCTGCAGAATAAATATGCAGTACTGTTTGATAAATGGAAGTCAAATTATTCCATTTTTCTTCACCAACTCTAGCCTAAATTACATTTTCTTAGGTATTGGTAGATCCTTCGCTGAGATTCTTACCTACAACCTCACCTACCTTATATCAGTTTCTCATATTCATCCTTCCTGTACCCAACTTTATCCCCTTTGAATCATTTTTTAAAAGATGCTACACTTTCCAAACACGATAGGTGTTTCCAAAATGCAACTTGAGTCCATCATTTATGCCTTACAATCCTTCTGTGATTTCCTATTGCCCTTTCATATGCTTCTCAAGAGCACACCTGCATTGTCTGAACTCTGCTTCTCCCACTCCTCTTTTTTCTTCTTCCTCCATGGGCAGCAACTGCACCACCGCCTCTCCACTCCAGCTCAGCACACATGGATTCTCTTCCTAACTCTGTCTTCCCTCTGTCCTGTCTCTGACACTCACGTTCCCTTTAGTTGTCTGCTGACGTGTTGCTTCCTAGGGGAAGGCTTAAACTCCACCATCCACTCACACTCACTCATCCTCTGATTGTGCTACTTGTGAAAGGAATCCAGGGAGCTTCTCATATATTTGCATGTTCTCTGGTACCCCCAAATTATGTTTCAAGGGGAGATTCAAATGTACTTTTAAATGCCTCTCCTGGTGAATCTCGTCTAATTTTAGAAGTCACACACACACACACACGCACACGCACATGCACACGCACACGCATGCTCACATATGTACTATTCTGGATCTGCTGAAAGAAAGGCTGCACTTGCAGGAGCATAGAGCAGCTGTGAGATGGAGATATTAATCATTTTCACACTTGGTGAGGCCGAAGTCTGCAGCATACAATATCAGAATCTGGAACCACTTCCCCTCTAGAGGAGAAGGTCACTGCTAGAGTAAGTTTCTTTAAGAAAGTGGGATTTTGGTTGATTAATGGTTGAATTTTAGATATACCCTGAGAATAGGAAGGGATTTGCTAGGCTGAGAGACAGGAATAAGCAAGATACAAAGTCAGGAGTGAGGGGCATGTTCAAGGGGCTTTGAGGAAATCCCTGCTCAATAAAACATAAGGAATGTATTTGGTAACTTGTTTAGTGTATAATTCATTAAAATAAGGGGCCTAGGCCCATTTGTAATTATTTAGGTAACTAAATGCCTTTCTAGAATCCAGTCCATACAGTGTCAGGCTGACAGCTGTCTTTCAGTAGCAACTGATTGGCCATTAGTGACAGAGGAAATGAAAGTGTAAACCTAATAAAATGTGAGCGGATTAAAAGTCATACCTATCTCCATGCACGACCTGGACCTGGACAATGACATCGGCCTGAAAAATAATGTAAAAATCCATGAGGCAATTTTATTTAAAAGCTGATACAATTTCTGATACAAAGTAGAAAGGCAGTGAAAACACTATTGACTGTTAGCTTCTGTGCAAGAGACCAGAAAAATAATTGATACTACAGACAAGGGAAAAGGAAAAAATTATGATAATAATAGTAGGGATTTGCTGGAAATCCGGGTAACTAGGAACCTAAAATGAGCATGTGCATTTAGATATGTGATAGAATGTTTTTCTGGGGTGGTACATGAACTGCTTCAAGATAATTGACTTATAAATGTGCTCTTTCTGTCTCAACTTATATAAACTATCATATCTCTAAATCTCAAGCTAAAATAGCATCTTATTTGAGTATCACTTTACCTTATTGTCTTACTGTTTCTTATAGAGCAACTAATTTAATATCTTTTGAAATCTCTGAACTTTTCACTTGTTTAGTTTGAGGACAATGTTTTTATAATCACTATGGCTAGAGATGCACTAAAAGACACTTTCATTTGGAATGAAGTAAAATGCAAAAGGAGGTTAAAACTATGGTTAATATGGGAAACCATACCAATTATAAGTAACTCATTGACATTTAAAAATATAAAATTGGAGATTAACAAAAAAGTGTTCTATGGAAAACTGAAAAGAACATTTGTGATTGCGAATTCATATTTCTTATACACAAAAAAGTACACACACCACTTCCATAAAGGTGCCTGATTTTAAATAAATTTAAAACATTTAAGAATCTTGTTAGTTGAAATAATTTAAATCCGCATAATTAGTTGGTAATAAAGTTAGGAAATTAAAGAATATGTATTATAGAATGATGCTAATAACATTGAAAAGACTATAGCTTTCACCACTGTTTCTCCTCCTAATGTCCTTGTTGAATATAAAAAAATAATTTAACATAACATTAAGTTTTATGGCATTATAAAAATTATATGAGGGCCTTGTTCCAGTTTTGTAAAAATTAGCTCATGTTGTGCATTTCTACCAGGGGCACTGATTATGCACACCTAAGACTCCAGAAGACAGAACGCGAATCCCTCCAGCCGGCTTGCTGATTTCAGCACTGAAACCTGCCTGGGTTTCTAATTAGCAAAATAAATAAAACATGAAGCATAAATAAGAAGGGTTAATGAAAACTGCCTGCTGGGACTAATCTAAAGGTCTATTTCCAAGAATGCTTCACAGGTTAAAAGCAAAGTGTGAAAAGGAGGAGCATAATATGTACTTTGAAGATGAGCAGCATTTTTCTTCCAAAAGGAATAGCCACATTATAACTCAGAAATCCCAGCATAAGTTATGTTTTATAGTGTGCTTTCTATTTTTAAATATTCATTTGCTGTTTATTTGAATGGTAGACCAACAGAGAGTTTGGGAAAAGAGAGACAGAGACAGAACGAAAAAGAGAGATACAAAGACATTTTTCATCCACTGGTTCACTTCCCAAATTCCTGCAAAAGCCAACGCTGGGTCAGATAGAAGTCAGGAACTAGGAATGATATCCTAGTTTCCCAAAAATGGTGATAGGTGCCCAAGTACCTGAGCCATCTGCTGCCTTCTTGGCTGTATGACTGTACACACTATAAGTCACAACACCTGGCTAGATAGATCTCCATTTAGCAAACTGTGCAATGTAAGACATAATGATTCAGAATATTTTCAGCAGTCACTTGGAAACTGTGAGGTCATTCTACATGAAAACAACACTAGATTGAAATCTTTATTTCAAGAGCATGAAAAGTAGCTAGTTCTTAGCATACGTGCTTATAAGCAAGAAAGACAAATTCAACTGTGCTTCCTGTAAATTCAGAAAACTATTAAATTATATTTTTGGAATCAAATATTTTCAAAGAAAATCTACTGCTCTTTGAAAGATCTCTTGATTGGTGCAGAAATATATCTAAGTTAGCACAGAGCTCTTATTTTTTAAATAATTATGCATAGAAAAATCTAGAATCTCAGTTATTGGACCTTCCTCATGGCACCTTCATTTTTGAATTATGTAGAAATTTGTTGAGTTTAGCATATTTTTGTCACTAGAAAAAACATTTCTACTTAATGCAGCAGAAAATAAAAAGTTTATTAATTTTTGGCACAAGGAATATTGAAATACCTGTACATTTGTCACCAACATTTCTCAGAGATCTTCCGTTACACTTAAACAGTGAAGTTTCAACTTCACTGAATCCTGAAGCAAGCTAGCTGGTACTTCTCTTTACCAACTGAATCTTCATCATGTGACAATTGCATAAACTCGGTTTACATTTCATTGGACTTTCCAGCTTTGAAAATGCATGCTAGCTTGCAATTCTCAAGACATTCAAATCTATTCTGAATTTTCATAAAAATGAGATATTACTAGTACTCCTTGTTACACAATTTAAATTTTTGATAATTCTATTTGCTATAAAATGCAATCCATTTTGCATAAATTTCATATTATTAGAGTAGAAAGCTTTTGATAGTCTTTGTATAAGATATTAGAGAAATACATAAAAGGTAAGGACTTCCTGTAAAATAATGTAACTACAGAGAGTAAAGAGAAATAGCAGTAACTTTAAACCATCGTGTTCTGTTGCACACATAAAACCCACCTTCCCTTAGTTAACATAATCCTTAATAGAAGCATTGTCTATAAATCAGCACTATGATAAAGACATGGAATAGGAAAAATAACACACATGGGAAATTGCAAAGGCTATAGTAGTTTGTAAAATTGTCACAGCTTTTATTCCAGACTATAATTTCTAATTTTATTTTACGGGGAAATCCTACAATTCCTTTACCTTGTGCATTTATGGCTCACAGTGGGTCCAACCGAATATACCTTGCTAATTCTTTTCATTGCAGAAACTTGTTCTTGGAATAGTTCTCCTTTTGTCATACAGGTTTATCATATAGACCTAAAAATAAAATCTTGCTAAATATGTATATTTTCTAAAGAGAATAATTTGCTAAATTTTGAAACTCCATATTTGGTGCTATCCATCTCATTCCAGTTCTTTCAGACTATGATCATAATTTCATTGAAGATGTGAGTAACAAGCAATTTAAATGTAAACATGGCATGATTAAGAGATCCCTAGATAGCTTGTAAAGAGCAGGCTATTACTGGTTGTGTCTGCAAGAATGTTTCCAAATGACGCTGGCTGGAAAATCAGTGGATTGAATAGAGAAGATTTTACACAATCCAATTGACCGCTGCTGTCTCCTTCACCTTAGATCCCTTATTCTCCTGCCATTGAAAGGCAGAATTGTAGATCCTCCAACTCTCATATACCTCAGGACTGCTTCTAGGTTCCCACAACCAGTCCAGGCTCTTCGGACTGTGTGCTTGAACTGCGAGTTACAACACACCTTCCCTGGTTCTGAGAATTTTACCCTTGGACTCAGCCACTCCAATAGCTTCTCTATTTCCACAGCTTGCACCCTCTGTCATCATGTGAACAAATTTCCCTAATCAATCATCTCTATCTATCTATCTATCTATCTATCTATCTATCTATCTATCATCTATCACCAGTTCTTGTATCTATCTATTCATCCTACAGAATCTCTCTCACTGGTTAACTGTATATGAGGTGAAGTGATTGGAAAGATTTTCTGGTTAGACACTTTGAACTGCTCACTTGATTGGGTTTCTATCTGACTACAGTGTTCCTGTATCCTCATGTGGCCTTGAGGACGGAAAGACTTATAAATGATGACTCCTGTAACCATAGGTTGAATCTCTAGACCAGGAAGCCCAGCAATTGTTTCTTTCCCTAAAATGTAAATTAAAATACAATACTCAGTTATATAATTTTCCATAAATTTCGTCATAAAAATGTAAGAGAAGTTTCATAGTATTTTTTACTTAAAACTATGTTTGAAACTTTTGGGCAGGAAAAGATTGTAATAACTTTGCATACTACTGAAATCTTTCACTGTAACAGTTTAAGGACAAATCTTTGTATGTATTTTCTTCCCAAATACATTGAGAATTGCTAAAGAACTCCCAAAAGCAAAAAAAAAAAATCACTCAAAAACCTGATCAGTGTAATTTTTATATATGTAAATACAGATAAAATAGAATATTATGAAAGACCAAATTCAAATGAGAAATGAAAGATCAAGAAATTTTATTGTTGACTATTCAATTACAGCAATAAGTAACTGAAAAACAAGTAACAGATATGGTAAAATTTGGTAAACTGAGAAATTAGAATTAATTCTGGAACACAAGTGGAATAGGAGTTGTGTTTCATATTTATCCTTTTATTCAATTTACAAATTGAATAGAATTGATAAGAGTGTCATATATAAAATATTGACCATATTTATCTTTTTATTCAATTTACAAATTTTTTCTAGACTTGAATGTAGATAGATAGATAGACAGGTACATACACACACACACATACAGTGTAGGGAATGAGTAAATCTATTTCCATTTTCTTTTTTTTAACTTTTATTTAATGAATATAAATTTCCAAAGTACAGCTTATGGATTACAATGGCTTCCCCCCCATAACTTCCCTCCCACCCGCAACCCTCCCCTTCCCACTCCCTCTCCCCTTCCGTTCACATCAAGATTCATTTTCAATTCTCTTTATATACAGAAGATCAGTTTAGCATACATTAAGATTTCAACAGTTTGCACCCACATAGAAACACAAAGTGAACAATACTGTTTGAGTACTAGTTATAGCATTAAATCACAATGTACAGCATATTAAGGACAGAGATCCTACATGAGGAGTAAGTGCACAGTGACTCCTGTTGTTGACTTAACAATTTGACACTCTTGTTTATGGCATCAGTAATCACCCCAGGCTCTTGTCATGAGTTGCCAAGGCTATGGAAGCCTTTTGAGTTCCATTTTCTATCTTTGATCCTTTTAGACCTATATCCTTTTAACATTTCCAGACATATATACATAATATAAATATATGTGTATAATTAAATTTGCACATTTATTCATGCTATTCAAGAAAATGGCAATAATTGTAAGCATAAATATATGTTTATAGATTATTTATATATACATTACTTAAAATTATGTAAAACATATATGCCATTCAGGGGTTAGCTAGATCATTCCAACTGGAATACAGAAGCTTTGTTGTTCATGGATTTTCCCATGTTGATATGCTGTTTCCTCTTATGTCTTCTAATGGGTTGTTATACATCTGTTTTAATCACAATGGCATCATCACTGTGAAACTTGAGTTACGTGAGCCTGACCAGCTACATTCCCGAAGCACAGCACTACACCTACCCTGCTCATTCTTTCCCTGCCATACTGCCCCTTCACACTATATGTCAAATAACAGGTTACCCATTTGCATATTTATTTATTTTTATCTGTTTGGGTTTTTCTTTATACAAAAATGAGATTTCCATGAAGGTAGGGAGTGTTGACTGTTTTATTCACTATTACATTGTTAGTTTTAGAAAATTACCTAACCACAATGAAACTCAAAAATGTTTTTCAGATATGTGGATGAGTGAGTGAATGAGTGATTTAAAGTAGATAACATCAGGGATACATAAATGAGGAACTTACTTTGTTATTGACACAATTCTATTAAGGACTGAAAAATCCTCATGTTCATAAATTAACGAAAGATCTTATGATTTAGTAGCTTAAAAAGGGACATCATATTTTCTAGCTATTCGTATTATGAAATATAAAAACAGTGATGCATAATGCATCTTTTAAAATTTTTGTTAAGGTTATTTTATTGACTTGCCATAAAAATATTTCATCATGCTAAGAAACAAGTACAGTTCACTAAAATAATAAAAAATTCCAGGAGAAGCAATGATACTGGCTTGGAGAGATATTCCCTGCTACAAAAATACTGGATATTTTCACATTACTTCTTTCTCTACTTGAGTTGATTATGTAAGCATTTACAACTTGGACAGCAAATCGGATTATTTTGGTGCTAAAAAGTCTCATCTACCTCCCTAAGTTTTGGAGCCAAAATTATTAGTAATTAAACAAACATGTAATTCAAACAGACACTTTTTAAAATTTTATTTCTTGATTTCAATTCCCCCGCCCCCTTCTTCTTGATTCTCCATATCACTTTAAGGGAAGCCTGGATTACACAGGGCCAGTCACCAACTCAAGATCACACTTCACTATAACACTGGCCAAGTTCCACTTGCATAATCATATATTCCAGGAATGAGTATGCGGATGTTTTGGGGGAAACTGTCCTGCCCACCACAATGGGTTATAAGGGAAGCCATGGGATGAGGCAAAACTGGTGACTGAATCTGACCAGGCAATTCTGATTTACCAAACCACACTGCAGGTTGCAAAGTTTGGTGTTGTGGTGAGAAGCCATTGATGTGAATTAAATCACATGGGCATGATTATATTGCATAACAAATGGTAAATGTGGATGTCGTGTGTAGAGATGACAGTGGATAAGATTGGACAAAAAGATACAACAAAATAAACAGATAATGTGAGAAATGATATTTTAAGTGAAGCTGGAGTATGAGTGATAGATGGGAGAAAGAAGAAGTTGATGGAGTCAGTAAATAATAAGAATGGAATATTTACCAAAGGTGGGCTCTGATAGGAAATGTTTGATGGCAAAGCATGGAAGCTGGTAACGTCTACCAGATACTGTGTTCTGGGGACAGGGTGGTGATAGATTCAGCATGGAAGGAAAAAATATGGGTGGCTTACTCAGTTGGGTCAATATATTAAAGTACAATAGAGTGGATAGATGATGAGCAAGGAAACTCTATTTCTTATAGTACTAGAGGCTACACTTTGGAAATCAGGATACCAGCATTGCTGAAATCTGGAGAGGCCCCCTCACAGACTGCATACTGCAGACTTCTCTTGGAGCCTTATCTAGAAGAATAGAAGCAAGCTTACTCTCTGACCTCTACTCATGAGAATGGAGTGACTTCTCAAGTACCCCACCTCCAAATATCACCACACAATGGATTCCACTCCAACATATGCATTCTAGGCATCAAAAACATTTAGTTTATAAGGGTATAGCACTGGTCACCAGTGATAAATACAAGTACCAATGATAAATTAAAGTCAGTTAAGTTGTAACACTATGATACTTCATTGGGCATCTAGCCAGTTTTTCTTAAATTTGACTTATTGATTAAGCCTTAGAAATTAAGTTTGAGGTGCCAATTTGTGGCATAGCTGTTTAAGCCAGCACTTACCATGCCAGCATCCCATATCAGATCCCTAGTTCGAGTTCTGGCTGCTTGGCTTCTGATTCAGTCCCTGCCAAGGTACGTGAGAAACCAGTGGAAGACTGACCAAGTGCTTGGGTCCCAGCAAGGGACCTACATGTGGGAGACCTAGCTGGATCTCTGGGCTCCTGGATTTGGCCTGGCCCAGCCCCAACCATCTCAATGCATTTCAATCATTTGGGGAGATCTCTCTCTCTCTAACTTCCTCTCTCTCTCTCTCTCTCTCTCTCCCCCATCACTTTGCATTTCAAATAAATAAAATAAATCTCCAAAGAAATGAAAGTAAGTTTGAGTTGAAGACTCGAATGTGTTATACATCATATTAGCCTAGATCATTCAGGGTGGTGGTGAAAAGGAAGAATCAAGTGCTTCCACAGAGAGGTTAGCAGAAGATACAGATGGGGAGTATGTAATAAGCAAGAGCACACATAAAACATGAACCTGGAGGGCTTTTCACTCCTTGAGTAAGTGATTCAGCAGCCAGAGGCACCTCAACCTAGCCAAGTTTTGTCAAATTGTTTTATGTCAAATCATGAACATGGTATGTCCAGATCACACCCTCTGGTGATTCTTATGTCATACATGTATAATATGTTGCCCTTATTTCAGGGCTGCTCCAACATTATAGATATCAGACAAATATCCTGGGGCCCTGATTCTAAATACACAAATTAGCAGCACTGCAGACCTTGAGAGAAATGACTTCATCTCTAAGCCCTCATTATTCTTCTATAAACTAGGACTGAGGATCCCTACAATAAACTATTATTTCCCCAAGTGGACATAAGGCAGAAGGCACACTGCTGGACCCAAGAGGTCATCATTCAGTTATTAGATGCTGTTTTGTTGTTGCTTCTATTAGTATTGATTCCGCAGGGAACATGTTGGTGTAAGTCTCTGTCTTTTCCACAATGAATGGGGAGTCAACTGACAGTGAATATTGTGCAGTGTGTAATTTTGCATTCTTAGTCTAGTAAACAACTAATCTCTAATGCCTGGTTTGAAGCTAGTCATTTCAGAAAAATGTAGTGGTACAATGTGAATGAAAAGACCTCCAGGAAAACTCATCTCCATAATCAAAAAGGAATAGTTGAGAGTCTTAAAAATTATCATAAAGTGCAAAATAATCATGTTGACACTCTGAAATTACAGCACCGAGATCAAGGGCAGTTCTACGGTGTAAGCAGTAAGACTTTCATGCTGCCAGGAATTCCATATCTACATACAATTACACTGCATACCTGAAGATAAGTATGTATTGCAGTAAGTGCTTGGGCATTAGATCTCTCACTGCTAGGTACCTGAAGACAGTAAATGGTGCTGGGGTTTCACAAATAGGAACACACTGGAGAACCTCCCACCCAAGCACTGTCTTCAAAGACAGAAATAGATCAGAGCTTTTCAGCATAAAATAATAGGGAACAGAATTAGTAATATCAAATATTTGGGCCGATCAATTGTAGGGGCCACTTTTGAAAAGTCACTTTACAATGATGATTAATAAATACTACAACAGGTATTTAGGCTAACAAGACACCAGGTAAGATACCCATTTCTCTTATCATTTGGGTGTGATACCTGGCACCTGACTCCACCTACCTGCCCATGATAAATCTGGGAAGCAGAGATAAAGCTTCAGAGACAGCGTTCCAGCAATTCACTTAGGAGACTTGGCCCGACCCTAACCATAATGCACATCTAGGGAGTGAAACAGCAGACGGGAGCTCTCTGTCTTTCAAATATTTTATTCCTAAAAAGTGAAATGTCTATAGAGCTGTATTAATCAGTTTTTCATTACTTTAGTTAAAATACCTGAGAAGAACTTCTAGGAAAGAAAAAAACAAATCCCTTTGACTTGCAATTTGGAGGACCATAGTTCAGGGTCAAGTGGCCCCATTAGTCTGGCATCTGGCAGAAGCAGGCAGTCAATGGCAGGGCATGTATGGAGGAAGGGTGGCATGGTGAGCCAGGAAACACGGTGAGAAGCATGGCTGGACCGGGCTTATATAACCAGCCCCATCATGATCCTCACCGTCTGATGACAAGCACTCAGTAACCTAATGTCCTTGTATGACATCGACCACCCAGAGCCACAGTTAGAACTACCTTTGACATGCCACTTCAGAGACTGAACTTTTGCATGAGCCTGGAGAGCAAAGAGCACTCAATCCGTAGCCGCAGTCCATCAAACATCATTTTGAATGTCAAATATGCTACTTACAACAAATGCGGAATAAAAAACTATAGGGCTCAATTTTTCATCCGTGACATGGAAATTCTAACGCTTAGCTTAAAGAGATAATAATGAGATCTAAAAATTGACCAGACCTTGGCATTCAGAAATGATTGCATTTCTGTGGATTTCTTTGATTTTAAAGCACAATTTGAATATAATTATAAGATGTATCTTTTCTTAGGAAAACTAACATCCCTTTGTGGATTGTTTATAAGCTGTCTGCACAAAAAACACTGAAGAAAGTGAAGGATTGGAAGACTGAATGGAAGAACATCAGAATGAGGAAATGAAAGGAGAGATTTCTACTTTATGGAAGACTATTGAGCCAATAATTGATGTGCTTTCCTACCATGCCAAAAAAATGTGCAAAGTCTACTCAAGGTAGTAATTTATTTTTTCTGAATATGTGACTAATTTAAATATTCTTCATGATGCTAAACAATATTTCACTGTATATACACACCAGGTTTCCTTTATCCATTCATATGTCAATGGACACCTGGGGTACTTGTTTTTTTTTAACATCATCACATATTTAAACAGAAATACAGATCATTAAAATTATATGAACATACAACACAAAATGTAGTTTTTACTTAAGCAGCTATATGAATGAGGCTATTTTTAATTTTCTTCACTGAGAACTCCATTTTAACCATTGAACAATTTGTACTTAAATTAATAATAGTAAAAATATATATATATATAAATTCAAATTTAAACATGAAACAACAAAAAAGAAGAGGAAATATCTTCTGGACCAAATAGATTAACAAGTTGACAGATACTCAGATTGTTTCTTAAGCATATCAAAACACCTACATCAAAAGCTGCATTCATTTGAGAGGTATCAATGCATGTTCAGTGCTGAGCACTGACAGTACACACAAAGCAGCATTAGACTAGAATGGTTCATGTTTGAGAAACACAGATTTAAGCTCTATGCTAAAACTTTCCAATTTGACATTACAGCTAACACAGTGACAATTACTCATTTCATATTTTTCTCCTGAAATGCAATAAGTTGTCATTTAAGAACATGGAATGATGCCATGTCTTCTTCTTTATAATAGTAAATTTTAAAATCCAAATACTTTGTATCATGGATACTTTCCCTAGCTATACAAAGGCTCCCAATACAATACAGTCATAAAATTTCTTTTTTGTAGATTCCATTAATTTATAGTTATTTTAATAAAGATAAATGGAGAACATTACTCCAGATTATTATACAACAAAAATGTCATTGTGTCACTACCTATATTTAAGTACAAGCACATCACAGTCACAACCATGGCAAGTAAATGCCCTCATGTGTCTTACACTGCTTCCAGGGTTCCTTTCCACAGCACAGGAGCTAGTTTAATGGATGCCATCGGGTCTCAACCTATCTCTGAAAGTTCCTTTATTCTAATTTTTGAAATTTAACTATTGGAATATTTACAGTCTCAATAAGCTAGTTTTTTTTCTTACCCTTCATTAATTAAAATATAATATGTAATGTTTTAAATTCATTAGACACCTTATTAAAATGATTAAAGGTATCTAAAATATCATTAGCGGGTAAATTATTAACCAAAACAATGACACTAAGAGTATTTTTGAGACTATTTTTTCTAACTATTTAAGCTGTAGTGACACTTTAACCCTGCCGTTTTACAACATCGACAATAAGAGAAAATGCATGAAGCACAGAAAAGAAGAGCAGGATTTCAGGGAAAAATCTGGTAAACACTCGAATTCTGGATGCTCAAACACGAAAGGATTCAAAGGGCTTAGAAGCACTTTCATTATTTTCATCCTTTAAGTAATGCAAATCTTCATTTCATTTCTAATTTTATCCAGAACTAAAAGCCTAATTCAGTATATAATGTATCTTACCAACTTCAGTTTTCAAGTATTCCAGTAATGCAAACCCAAGTATTTTATTTTCTGGCAACAACACACTTACAGACGGGACTTCAAAGACAGGAAAAATTCATTTCAAATAACTAACTGGTACATGCTTCTGCCCAAAGACATAAGAACTAAGAGCTGACACTGTAATCACACAAATGGTATCCAGTAAGAGAAGGGAAAAAAAAAAAAAAAAAAAAAAAAAAAAAAGATGGCCCAATATAATCAAATCTTCTTTAAAAAAAAAAATATTTGTTTATTTGAAAGGCAGAGTTACAGAGAGGCAGAGACAGAGAGAGAGAGAGAGAGAGAGAGAGAGAGAGAAAGAGAGAGAGAGAGTCTTCCATTTGCTGGTTCACTCTCCAAATGGCTGCAAAAGCCAGAGCTGAGGCAAGCCAAACCCAGGAGCCAAGAGCTTCTTTTGGGTCTCCCACGTGGGTGCAGGGCCCCAAGGACTTGGAACATCTCCCACTGCTTTCCTAGGCCATTAGCAGAGAGCTGGATTAGAAGTGGAGCAGCCAGGACTCTGAAACCCATGCCCTTATGGGATACTAGTACTGCAGGTGGCAGTTTTACCCACTAGGCCAGAGCACCTGCCCCAATGTCTTCATTTTAAAGATTCAAAAACAGTTTTAAAGTTAACTGGATAACTAAAGAAATGATGCAGACATTTTAATCCAATGCTATAGGTGGGCTCACAGAATTAGACCCAAAGGATTTGTAAGAATCAAAATGAAAACATTATAGCTACAATGTCAAAGTCAGGAAAGAAGAAAATTACTTCTGTATTCAAGGATTTCAGAGCTACAAAATGCAGTCCCTGTGGTTTTTTGTTTGTTTGTTTGTTTTGTAATGAGATGGATAAGTACATCAGACTAGATACAACATGCAGAATGTTTTCTTCAACTTATCCAGAAATTCCAAAGAAAACATCACGAAACAGCTTACTAGAAAAAAAAAAAAAAATATGCCCTAGTTATTCACCCTGCTTCAACACTGTCAACATAAGGGCAGAAATAAAGGATGCTAAGCCAGCTAAAGAACTTTATTGGTCAGTTTTCATGATTATTGTGTAAGGAAGACTGATATAGCTGTTCTATGCTGTCCTGGACCATGTTAATTACACTTACGATGTATTTTGGTTCCACATCACAATGATTTGTTCCCAATGACCCTATTATCCTTTCTAGGCACATTTTTTGTTGATGTTGTTGCAGTTTCCCTTTGCATTGTATTGCTTTGACAACTGTAATTTGAATCAGATCTGAAAGAGGTCCAGAATAAAATATATTTTGATATTAAAAAATAAATAAATAAAGATTCAAAAACAAATTGCTTTAATATGTGACTAGGTTTCCAGTAACAAAATATCTAAGGAACTACAGAAAAAAAAAAGTGTAAGTTCAATTTCCCTGCCATTTTTTCGTAAATGTTCCTATTGCTTACTTTGAATTTTCTTTGTACTTTACTGGGAGATTTTCTGCCTTGATCTTCTTTCACAGTAATGACCATATTTCTGTGTTTCTGTGTGTAGCACATCTTGAAGCATCTTTTGTAAGGCTGGACAAGTGGTGACAAATTCTTTCAATTTCTATTTGCTACAAAAGGTCTTTATTTACCTTCATGCATAAATGAGAGCTTTTACAGGGTACAGTATTCTGGGTTGACAGGTTTTTTTGTTTTGTGTTTTTTTTTTTTTTTTCAATCTTAAGGCTTGGAATATATGTTACCATTCTCTCCTAGCCTATAGGGTTTCCGATGAAAAGTAATCTTTGAGTCTAGTTGGAGATCCTCTGAGAGTAACCTGGCGTTTCTCTTATGCACATTTTAGAATCTTTACATTTTACTGTGGAGAGTTTTACTACAATGTGTCTTGGTGAGGATCTTTTCTGGTCATGTCTATTAGGAGTTCTATGTGACTCCTGTACTTGCCTGTCCCTTTCTCTCTCCAAATTGGGGAAATTTTCTGTTATTTCTCTAAAATGGCCTTCTAATCCATTCTTTCATTTTATGCCTTCAGAAACTCCTAAGACCCATATGTTGGACAGTATCCCATAAATCTCCAACACTGATTTTTAGTTTTCTAATTTCTTCTTTTTTTGGCAGTGGGGGTGGGTCTGGCTGTAAACTTTCCAGAGATTTCCTTCTAACTCAGATATTCTTTCTTCTGCCTCACTGAGTCTGTTGTTAATGCTTTCCACAGCATTTTTATTTGATCTATTGAATTCTTCATTTCTAATATTTTATTCTGATTTCTCCTTTAAAAATCTCAATTTCATGGGAAAAATGTTTTCATGTCATGTATGGATTTCTTAAATTCATGGATTTTCTTCTGATTACGTCTAAGTAATTCTACAATCAATTTTTTGAGTTCCGTTCCCATTATTTCTTCAGTATCTGTATTTTCACATTCTAGGATTGAATTGTTGTGTTCTGTTGGAAACATCATATATTCTTCCTTACTCTTGTTTCTTGAGTTGTTGCATTTATTTTTGTGCATTTATAGAGATTTTTGGTTTTTTTTTTTTTTTTTTTTTATTTGTTTTTTTCCAGTGGTGGCTTTTATCTTTGGACTATGCCTCTGTGGATTAGTGGCTCTCCTCTTTCAGTGAATACCCCAGGCCTGTCTGGGTGTGGCCAAATGCTTTGTTCAGTACTGTTCAGTACTCCAGGGGAGGGGAGTATGCAAGGTGACACCCAAACTGGGTGTGCTGGTGCATCTCCTTTTTTTTTTTTAAATCAGAGGAGAGCATTCATCTGCTCTGTTGGCATAGTCTTATGCTCCCCTCCTCTCCTCCTGGGAGGCCAATGCCTGGACACTAGCCTCAGTGGGTATAATATTTGGTCTCACTGCCACAAGAACCACACAAAGGATCCATGCAGTCCTCAGTCAGAGCACAGACAGATCTCACAGTGACACTTACCAGGGAATCAGGGAGCCCTGAGCGTGTGGAGCCTCCCACATTGACTGCCCAAAGACCCAAGCAGACCCTGTGCCCTCACACACAGCCACAGTGTTTTCACAGCTCCAGAACACAGGGCTCCCCGAGTCAGGAGTACCCACGCCCCTGTCAATTCTCCCAGCCAGACTCAGGCGTCTACACTACTCTGGTTGCAGGGTGCCCAGACATGAGCTGGTGCAGCTATCACTTATATCCCAAATGGCACCTGTCCTCTCTTAGCTAGTTACAGGATGCTGGTGCTGGGTGGTCAGGGAGAAAGAAACGTGCCCCTCTTTTTGTTCCTCTAGGTTGGCAGGTACACTGTTCCCTATAGGACTCCAAGCCATACTCACACCAGGCCTTTCCCACAGCTTTATTGCCAATGGCTCAAGCCATCGCTCTCCAAAGCTGGTGCTGAGGCGCTCAGCTGCTGGGGTTCAGAGCTGTGGGCTCCCACCCTCCACATAGATCAATGCTGTCCCTGTGATTTGCATGGAAGTTCCTCTACCATCTTCTCCCTAACTCTTCCCTGAGTTGAACTCTCTCCATGTTTTTTTTTTTTTTTTTTTTTTTTTTTTTTTTTTTTGTATCTTCGCCTTGACTAGAGTTCCCTCCCTATGCTACATCTTGGTGTCTCCACTAGGTGGTATTTTAAAGATTTTATTTTATTTATTTGAGAGGCAGAGTTGCAGAGAGAGAGAGACAGAGATAAAGGTCTTCCATCTGCTGGGTCACTCCCCACATGGCCGCAACAGCTGGAACTGGGCCATCTGACTTCTTCCGTGTCTTCCATGTGGGTCACCTTGGCTACTTTGATATCTTGGCTCTTGTAAAGAATGCTACAATATGCACCATATAGATTTCTCTTTCAGGCTCTGAAGTCTGTACTTTTGGATATATACAAAAATCTGATTTTCTAAGTCATAGAGTAGTTTTATTTTTTAATTTTTTGAGGACCCTCCATCCTGTTACCTTAGCTGTTTATTTTAAATTCTCTTCAACAGTGTACATTTGTTTCAGTGTCATTTGTGACAACACGATTGAGCCTGAAGTACACTACGTAAAGTTAAATAAGCTAGTCTCAGATGCACAACCACTGAATGGCCCCAAACTATGAAGTATCTGTAATAGTGAAGCACATTGAGGCAGAGAACACAATAGAGATTGCCAAGGGTCAGGGGTGGGAGGAAATTGCGGGGGGTGGGAAAGCATTTTGTTAAGCAAGGTAAACTCATAGTGCCCATAGTTAATATGAAGCATTTTCCTTGAAAAATTATTGAGAGAACAGAGCTCAGGATAAGCTCATTTGAAATAGACCCAAATACACATGTCAACACAAAAGCACAGGAAACTTTGGAAGGTTTTATATATGCCTATTAAATTCGCTGTGGTGATAGTGTCACATAAGTTTGCTTAAGTCAAACTCATTGAATTATATGCATTAAATACAAGCAGTTATCACTTACTCCTCAATAAAGCTGAAATATATATATATATATTTATATATGTATATATATAGAGAGAGACTTTTGTAAAAAAAAATGACATTCATTTATCTGAAAAGCAGAGTTACAGAGAAAGAGAGCTAGAGAAAAAGAGATAAAACTTTCATCTGCTGGCTCACTCCCCAAAAGGTCATGTAATGACTAGAGGTATGTGGGTCTGACGCCAGGAGCCAGAAGTTTCTTCTGGGTTTCCCATGTGGATGCAGGGGTCCAGGCACTTGGGTCATCTTCTACTAATTTTCCAGGCACATTAGCAGGGAGCCGGATTGGAAGTGGGGCAGCTGGGACTTGAACAGGTGCCCATATCAGATGCCAGTGCCATAGGCTACTGCTTTTACCAACTACACCACAGTGCAGACCCCAAATGTACACACTTTCAAATATAGAGGGAGAGGTCAAAACTTTGCATGACATGTAACTAGTATTTCATTTTGCTGTAAAACATTTTGAAATTCATGCATAGGATTTCTTCAAAAGATTTTATATTTTATATTATGAAAAAACTGTCTGAATTTCAAAAATCTTTGCTCCAAAATAAAATTTTTAAAATTCCATTTAGCCTCATCCATAAATTGTGTGTGGTTGTTTAAAAGCTGTCATTATTAATGTCTTAAAATTTTTTTCAGTTATCAAATTATTTTAGAGTTACTTCTAAGGGAGTGAATAGCATAACATTAATCATTCAAAATATGTGTAATAGAATATTTTGTATTATAATATTTGAAAATGAAAACAAAATTATATTTTTCATTTTTAGTAAATGAAAACGTGTTCATTTTATAATTTTAAAATTGAAAAGTTTCTTACATGGTCAAACTATTGTATTAAAATTGCATTTGTTTTCAAATTATAATATTAATAAATTGAACAATTAATTTGCAAAATAAGATTGGAAAAGAAATTCCTAAATTATTTAATTATACTTTGGAACAAAGAATTATATTAATGAATTATTCTATATTCATTACAGAATTTACACTGGCACCATGGTGAGATACATAATTACTTTTATGCTGGATTCATAGTAGTAATAAGAACTCAAGGGAGAAAAAGAATAGGAACAGTAATTCTGTTTTGAAACTTCCTGTGAATATTTTCCAGTTTTATAAAAGTGACACTCTTTTTTTTTTTTTTTTTTTTGACAGGCAGAGTGGACAGTGAGAGAGAGACAGAGAGAAAGGTCTTCCTTTACCATTGGTTCACCCTCCAATGGCCGCCGCTGCTGGCACGCCATGCTGATCCAATGGCAGAAGCCAGGTGCTTCTCCTGGTCTCCCATGGGGTGCAGGGCCCAAGCACTTGGGCCATCCTCCACTGCACTCCCTGGCCACAGCAGAGAGCTGGCCTGGAAGAGGAGCAACCGGGACAGAATCTGGCGCCCCGACTGGGACTAGAACCTGGTGTGCCGCCGCAGCAAGGTGGAGGATTAGCCTAGTGAGCTGCGGCGCCGGCCCAGAAGTGACACTCTTAAAGGTAGGTTTGCAATCGCTTTCAGACATCTAAATTAATTTGCACATGCAGTTAAAAGAAGAATTTGCATTGAACATAGCACTTAGTTTTTGCAACCAGGTTTTAGTCTGTTCAACAGAGAAGCTGAAGGATGGGAGAAAAAAATCTAAGAAGGAAGAGAAATGATTTTACACCTGACTGAAAATATAAATAAATGGATACTAATTCTTTTAGCAAATATTTATGATTTTCTGCATAAGTGAAATATCTCAAATTATGTGTTTAGTATTAATTCACTCCAGTATCATATTTCTGGAAATTATGATATACAAGATATCTATCATTATAGTGCTTTTTCTTACTGCCAGATCTAGCCTAGTTAATTGTTATTTAAAATTTATTAAAATATACAATATACTTACTTAAGATATGCCATTTGGGATAACAGTTTGCATTCCATGAAAGAACATGTTCAACACTTCACTTAAAGGAGCCTGTTGTAAAGAATGACATCCCCAATGATCATATTTTTAGGAATATAATTTTTTAAATATTTTGATTGTGTAATGCATTCTGGTCCACTGCAATAGGTTAAGCCATCCTTAGAACACCTACAACCCATGTAGATGTTGCTGAGACAGAGTCCAGCCTGCTCTTCTTATCCAACTTTCTGCTAATACATACCCAGGTAGACAGCAGAAGTTAACTGTGATTCTTGGGGTGCTAGCACCCAGAAGAGAGAACTGGAAGGAGCCCTGCCTCCTGGCTTCAGCAAAATCCAGCCCTCACTGTTGCTG
Organism: Oryctolagus cuniculus; assembly: GCF_051225735.1. Classification (NCBI taxonomy): domain Eukaryota; kingdom Metazoa; phylum Chordata; class Mammalia; order Lagomorpha; family Leporidae; genus Oryctolagus; species Oryctolagus cuniculus. The sequence goes on along the minus strand of NC_142879.1, from coordinate 5,560,285 downwards.
GCATTTTGTTGAAAGAACTTGTTGCAGACATCTAGAGGGAGAACTGGAAGATAGAAAATCCCTGTCTCATTCTCTGCCCATCAAATACAAATAAACAAACAAACAAATCAATAAATATTTTCAACAGACTAGTTTTAACTGTGAAAATTGCTAGTCGTTACATGTTCACACTAGATAACAGTTCACACATACAGAATTTCTTGAGTGTTTAAGATACAGCTAGTTGTATACAGCTTGCTAAATGTTAATACTTATCTGACTAAGTGTGTAACTGTTGATACACAGATAGTGCAAATACATTCTTTGTAGTAGAAAATAAAGTACATGTTCATAACTTCGATTGCTACAGAAAACAGGAGCGGCCACAAAGCTTGTGGACGTTGTCAGTGGGTGCAGTGGCGTTCCAACCCTATACCACCAGAGCTCTGCGTGCGACGGGTTAAAGCCTTAACCATGTCTGAATCACAGTTCAATCTCGTTTCCCATGATTTTGATTCTGGAAGCCCCATCTAGCAAGCTTTCTGCATGCACGTTTTCTCCTGAATTTGTCTCCCAGGGAACAGGATCTGCAGAAGTTACAGCTCATTTCTGAAAATTACTTTGTTTTTCATTGCTATTTAAAATGATTTTAAATAAGGTGTTTTAGGAAATAACCTTCATCTTGAATTATGATTAACAATAAACACTAAATTTTACATAGTGATAGGAATTATTTGCTGAAACATTTAGTCTATATAAAAATCCGGTGTGGCATACAAAATGCATATGCTCTGAACATGGAAAAGCAATTCTTGTTTGACAAATATGTTAACAGTATGATATTAAAAGTAATATTCTAGGGGCCCGCACTGTGGCATAGCAGGTAAAGCCACCATCTGCAGTGTGGGCATCCCATATGGGTGCCAATTCAAGACCTGACTGCTTCACTTCCGATTCAGCTCTCTGCTATGGCCTGGGAAAGTAGTAGAGGATGGCCCAAGTCCTTGTGTCCCTGCACCCACTGGGAGACCTGGAGGAAGCTCCTGGCTCCCGGCTTAGGATTGGCGCAGCTCCAACCATTGTGACCATCTAGGGAGTGAACCAGTGGCTAGAAGACCTCTCTCTCTCTTTGCCTCTCCTTGTCTCTCTTTCTCTCTCTTTACTTCTGCCTCTTTGTAACTCTGCCTTTCAAATAAATAAATACATCTTTGAAAAAATAATATTTTTCAACAATATAGTCCACAATATTTTTCTTGTGTTTAATTACATTTTCATAATGGTTTTTGAAAATTGGTGATGCAATTTAATTAGATACATAATATTTTCCATATTTCCCTACTGTAAAGAGAACTTTCTTCTTCATTATGTCAAACACTATTAATTTTAGGAATAAACTGTTTATTAACAGATGACTTTACATGCATTGAATTATTTTGGATTTCATAATTATTCAATAACTTTATGTATTTTTATTCATTTGATCTAGCTTCAACAGAAAACATAACTTAAAAATTAATTCTTCTATTCAGTCCATTTAGCACTGAACTCTGTATTTTGCTTTATTTAGCTATTTTCCTTCAGGTGTTATCTTTCCTTTAATATGTATTTAATGACAATCATTCTTTCTTGGGCACATTGGTATTTTGTCACAGACTCGGAGATTTTATTTTTGATTCACATTGTAACCTGGGTTTGATCCCTTTTGTTTCATTCATTTTTCTAATGTTTGTTTTTCTAATGGGCTACTGAATAATTGATCCATTGTATCTTTTTCACATCTACGATTTTTAAAGGAATATATTAGTGTTAGATGCTTGGGCTATGATTTCCTCTGTATTTGGCTTTTTTTAAATTGAGCATAAGTAAGCATTTAATACATTTTCATCTAATGAACTTCTTATATTTCTATAAATAACTTTTTACATTTTTTCACTTTTGAATATTTTTTATATTCTTACTAATAGAAGATGATCCCAGAGAGGTGGCAGTAAGATCTTGTGTAGTCAAATTTGTTTCTTCACTGAAAAAGATACATTTTTGTTCCAAATTCTAGTGTAGCTTCTTCCATAATTTTTATTTGCTTTGCTTTGAAGTAATTGTTACTCATACTGGTGTGATATATAAGTAAGAAAACCAGTATTATTGTTTGATAAGAAACATTGGCCACATGATTTTTACTTCTGATAGTTCATACTAAAATTTCTTAAGTATATTACGTAATCTTCTTGTATCTCAAAAATCATCTGATACATGTACAGAGTTACATATATCACTATCAAGAGGGATTTATTCTAGGTATGCAAGATGTGAACACCTAACATTTAATTTGCAATTAATGTAGTGCCAGTACTGTGGTACAGAAGGGTTAAGCCACATCTTGTGACTCCAACATCCCATATCAGAGTCGTGTTTTTTTTTTTTTTTTTAATTTGACTGGTAAAGTAATAGACAGTGAGAGAGAAACAGAGAGAAAGGTCTTCCTTCCGTTGGTTACTCCCCAAATGGCTGCTAAAATCCACTGATCCGAAGCCAGGAGCCAGGTGCTTCTTGGTCTCCCATGCTGGTGCAGGGGCCCAAGTACTTGGGCCATTCTCCACTGCCTTCCTGGACCACAGCAAAGAGTTGGACTGGAAGAGGAACAACTGGAACTAGAACCCAGCACCCATAAGGGATGCTGGCACCACAGGTGGAGGATTAACCAAGTGAGCCATGGCGCCAGCCCCCAGAGTTGTATTTGAGATTCAGGTTACTACTAGCACTCCTGGAAAGGCACTGGATGATGGTCTGGGCACTTATCCCCCTGCTCCCCACGTGGGACCTGAATGGAGTTTCTGCTCCTGGCTTTGCCTGACCCTGCCCTGACTCTTGTGGACCTTTAGTGAGTGAAATAACAGATGGAAGATACCCCCTTCTTTCTTTCTCTCTCACTCACTCTTGCTCTCTCTCTTGTGTGTCTTGTGTATGCCTCTCTCTAACTCTGCCCTTCAAATAAATAAATAAATAAATTCTTGAAAAATGAATTTCAGTTAATGTAAACTATCACACCAGTGGTTACAGAAATCACATGATCTCTTCAAGTGATGCAAAGAAGACTTTGACCAATTATGAGGGAACTTCAAAAAGTTCATATAAAATGAAATTTAAATGCTTATTTTGGTGCAAAAATGTTTGGAATCCATGCATAATTTTTATTATACACACTTTCTATGAATTTTGAGCTCCCACTTTTGCCAATAAATGTGTATTGAGAAATGGATTCTAAAGTCCATAAAATGGGAAAAAAGAACCAGAATATCCAATATGATGTTGAACAAAGAACATAGTTTGAGTGGAAAGCTACAGTAATCAAGAGAGTGTGGAACTGGAGAAAGAACAAACATAGATTGGCAGAACAGAATGGATTTTCACAATATAGCCAACAGATCTTTGCAAAGGAGCAGCCGTAAGACAACCAAATAGATCATCCAATCAAAACCTGTTGCTAGGAGAATTGGGCATATATGAGCAAAAATGTTAATCTAGATATAGACCCAATATCTTTCCTCATGGATCATAGACCTATATGAAAATGCAATACTACAAAACTTCTATAAAATAGAAAATGGCCAAAATAAAAAATATTTTGTTTTTGACAATGACGGAAAAAGCATGCTTCCTGAAAGGAATAATTGATATGTTCAAATTCATTAAAAGTAAAAATGAATGCTCAGCAAAATTCTCTGAAAATATTTTTTTATAAACGAACCAAGCTTGGGACTTGTGCTGTGATGCAATTAGTTAAAGCCTTGGCCTGCAGTGCCGACATCCCATATGGGATCCAGCTCATGTGTTGGCTGCTCCACTTCTAGTCCAGCTCCCTGCTAATAATGTGCCGTGGAAATCAGCAGAGAATAGCCCAAGTCCTTGGGTCCCTGAACCCACGTGGGAGACATGAAAAAAGTGTCAAAGGGATTACATAAATAAGACCAGTGTCTGCAAATAATAATTTATATAATAAAAAAGGAGAGAATGTTTCTACATGGGAAGCAAGATATACAGCAGACTCATTGAATGGCCAATGCCCTAAACAGCACTCTGGCCTCAGAATCATCCCTTAAGACATCCAGATCTGACAAAAAAAGCCCATGAGAGTTTTCACAGGCATGGAAAGCCAAGACACTGTGGCAAAAAAAACAAAAAACAAAAAACAAAAAAAAAAACAAAAACAAAAAAAAACACCAAAACCTAAATGAAAGATCTCTGAGTGAGATCCCAGTGGAAAAAATGGGCCATCAGGACCAGCACCATGGCACAATAGGCTAATCCTCTACCTGCGGCACTGGCACACTGGGTTCTAGTCCCGGTGGGGGTGCCGGGTTCTGTCCCAGTTGCCCCACTTCCAGGCCATCTCTCTGCTATGGCCCGGGAGTGCAGTGGAGGATGGCCCAAGTGCTTGGGCCCTGCACCCCATGGGAGACCAGGAGAAGCACCTGGCTCCTGGCTTCAGATCAGCATGGTGTGCCGGCTGCGGTGGCCATTGGAGGGTGAACCAACGGCAAAGGGAGACCTTTCTCTCTCTCTCTCTCTCTCTCTCACTGTCCACTCTGCCTGTCAAAAAAAAAAAAAAAAAAAAAAAAAAAAAAAAAAAAAAAAGAATGGGCCATCAAAGAAGGAGGTACCTTTCTCTGAAGGGAGGAGAGAACTTCCACTTTGACCATGACCTTGTCTAAATCAGATCAGAGTTTGTGAAATCAAGAGGCTTCCATATCTTGGCAGCTCATGACAAGAGCCTTGGGTGATTACTGAAGTCATAAATAAGAATGTCAATTGTTAAATCAACAACGGGAGTCACTGTGCACCTGCTCCCCATGTAGGTCCTCTGTCCTTAATGTGTTGTACTATGCAAATTAACGGTAACACTACTATTCAAACAGTACTCTATGCTTTGTGTGTCTGTGTGGGTGCAGTCTGTTGAAATCTTTACTTAGTATATACTAAGTTGATCTTCTGTATATAAATATAATTGAAAGTGAATCGTAATGAAGAATGAGATGGGAAAGGGAGTGGGAGATGGGATGGTTGCGGGTGGGAGGGAGGTTATGGGGGGAACAGCTGCTATAATTCAAAAGTTGTAATTTGGAAATTTGTATTTATTAAATAAAAGATGAAAAAATACTGAAGTCAAGAGAGAGAGAGATACAGAGGGAGAGAGAGATGCAAGAAGGAAATAAAATCATGCTGAGGACTTCAAGATTTGTGCACACAACCTTGATTTTGAAAAATAAAAACTAAAGTTTAAATTTTGTTTTTCTAAATAGCAGCTAAATTTTCCTAAGTGTCCTAATGCTTCAGCCATTTTTTCCAGTGCATTATTTGTTCTCTTGCTTGTTACAAGTCCTTTTACAGCTATGCTTTCATTACTGTACACACACACACACACACACACACATATTCTATGATAAAATGTACATAAATGGGCCAGCGCTGTAGCATAGCAGGTAAAGCCATGGCCTGCAGTGCCAGCACCCGATATGGGCATCAGTTCGGGACCAGGCTACTCCACTTCAGTTCAGCTCTCTGCTATGCCCTGGGAAAGCAGTGGAAGATGGCCCAAGTCCTTGGGCCCCTTCATCTGTGTGGGAGACTCTTGGTTTCGGATCGGCCCAGCTGAGGCCGTTGCAGCCATTTGGGGAGTGAAACATTGGATGGAAGCCCTCTCTCTCTCTCTCTCTCTCTCTGTCTCTCTCTCTCTTTCTGCTTCTCTCTAACTCTGCCTTTCTAATAAAATAAATGAATCTTTTAAAAATGCGTATAAAATTATTTCACCTCTTCACCAGGCTGCTGAATTTATATTTCCGTGTGTAACGCATACGCCCTTTGACACAATCTACCAGATATTGAATTATAAATTAATTGGAATTCATGTTAGAAAAGTCTCTCGGATGGTAGAATTTATCTTATAAGTCATTGATGAACATTTTAGAATGGAAAGCTTGACCTTAGCTAGAGAGTTCTTTGTCCCTGTCCTGGATCTAGAAGTGATATTGTACTTATAAATATTGATAACAAAATGGAATTGGGAAGGAGTAAAGTCAGCTTAGTGTGGTGTAAGACAATGATGAATGAAAACTAAGGAGGCTCTTCCATGTGGACTTCCTCTTTATTCAGTTGTGTTATTCTCCAGTTCTGATCATGTGGGTGTGGCTTATATACAGAAAAGAAATTAGGACGCTATCATAGCATCTGAGAGATTTAAATTTTCTCACTTAATTTTGGCATTTTAAGGTGATACAGAGTTTGAAATTCATTTACTAATGTGCTCATTGATATTGTATGTTGCCAGAATACAATATTAGTTATGGTAATTATATACTTTTTTGCATTTGTGGAGACAAATTTTTAAAAATTTTCACTTAAAAAGTAAAATTTCTTAAAGAAATTTTCTTGGCATTTGTATTTTTTACTTAGAATACTATTTTTTCCAAAATGTTGCTTTTATGGTAAAACTTTGTGAAAATCTTCATCAAGACAAGAGTTTATCTTGTCATAAATGAGATTTGGGTGTAAGCCAAAGCATAATATATATGATTTAAAAGACAGGATAATTAAGAGTGCTATATCAAACCCTTTAAAACAAGACAAAGGTTATAAGGCAGGATTCAATTTTAAGGTGAAAACATCAAGGAATGATTGATTTTAATTACTTTGACAGAGCACCATCAGTTGTGTAAATGCATAGCTTAGAATAGGTTTCAACAAAGAAGTAATGCATTTTTCTACAGGTGAAAAAAATTAAATCAAACCACTTATCAATCAACAGTAAGTCATCAACTTTCTGCATTTACCATGAATGTGTTTTATGTAGCTGTTTTTTGCTGTGCCTCTGGATTTTTTTTTTTTTTTTGAAGAGGAGCACAGAAAACACTTGTATGTGGTTTATCACTCAATTTTGCTAATGTGAATTAAATTTTTAATCATCTACCTTTCTACCCCACAACCCTCCTCATAACAGATGCATTCATAGCTCAAGGTCATTCTTCAGATGAAGAACTGGGCTTTCTTTCATTAAGTGGAGAATGCTTGGTGCAATCCTGATTTTACAAATATGTGAAATTCAGGGGGATGTTCTGTCCTTTAAAATGTTGATTTGTACAGAACAATTCCCCTAGTATCACTACAGGCTTTGTGAAGGGTTTTTGTTTGTTTGTTTGTTTGTTATTTTCCCATACTCTTTTCAAAAATATCTGTAGCAAAGAGCTTTGTAAAACACAGGTAGTGTCTCTCTCTTGGGCAAATCACGGATTCTTTTTTTTTTTCCTCTGACCATGGTCATGAAGATTATACTCTGCTGGGCGAAGGTTGAAGAGGTTCACCTGCAACCCTTTGTGGGGTTGGGGGTTTACCAAACTTAGGATTCCTTACCTGCTACGCAGACCTACTGTGTTGAAATTCTCTTGGGATACTACTAATCGTCATCTCCGTGGAGATCTGGGACAGAGCGAAATGATGTGAACACGAAGCTCTCATTACCTGGAGGAATGTGGTCCTCTGTCTCTGACACAGCGGTTTTGTGTATTCTGCTGGCATTTGTGAAACAGTGGCAGGCTAACTTGTCAGCTTGCAAAAAAAGAAATGTTAGCAATTTTGCAAGTTTTTCACCAGCTTCTCTCTTTATTTTCTCTGGAATATCTTTTGACCTTCAAAGTATTTCTTTTAGAATTGTACATGTATCCAAGTCTCTGAGGAAGTAGGTCACATAAAATTAAATGCAATCCCAATGCCAATAGCAGTTGTAGATCCCAAAATCTTTCGTGGATTTTATCTGAATCACATAACTTCTTTTCACAGACTTTCCATCCCTGCTCCTGGCCTGGGTGGAGAGTTCATATTTTTAGCTGAAGAGCCCACATAATATGATCAACAAATTGAAAGACGGAGAAGCTGAAAACTCTAGAATGTTAAGTTCAATTTCCAGCTTTAATAATTCTGTTATTTTGAGAAATTAACACAATTTCAATTATTACCAAGTAATAACTAATAAATCTTTTCATTCTTTGTGTATCAATGCCCACTTTATTGTGCTATTCACTCCATAAATTTGCACATAAAGTTATCATGTAAAATAGTATGTCTCGTAAGAATATAAGGATTTGATTATTAGTTTTTAATAATTTAACATATCATAGTATTTGGGTAGTAGAAAAATAGTAATATAAAATTAAAAGAAATCTAGAAAATTTGTTTACAGTAGATATTTCTGGGATGATTGTAATGTTCATATTGTGAGTTTTCCTATGTGATAGTTACTACCTACTGAAAATTAACTTCCAGTAACTGATATTGGATAGTATAATTCAAATTAAAATGCAACATTTACCTTGTGATAATTGAATTAAAAGTTGGAGTGCATTCATTTGTGTTATTTATTTATTTATTTTTATTTAACAAAGAGAGAGAGAGAGAGAGAGAGAGAAAGGTCTTCCCTCTGTTGGTTCACCCCCCCCAAATGGCCACTATGGCTGGGGCGACACTGATCTGAAGCCAGGAGCCAGGTGCTTCTTACTGGTCTCCCATGCAGGTGTAGGGGCCCAAGCACTTGGGCCATCCTCCACTGCCCTCCCGGGCCAAAGCAGAGAGCTGGACTGGAAGAGGAGCAACCGAGACTAGAACTCGGTGCCCATATGGGATGCCAGTGTCACAGGTGGAGCATTAGCTAAGTGAGCCATGGCACAGGCCCTATATTATTTATTTTTAATATGCATAATAAAGCAATTTTTGAGCAAAGTTTGACATAAAAATTGATGTACTATGTACTAGGTTAGTAGTGTGTACTCTTTTGTAACTTTTTACAGTTTTTTCGTTAAATTTATATATCTGGCATAACTATCCTAATTCTATTTGATTTTGGATTCCATTTCCATAGAGTAGCATTTTCCAACCTGTTTCTTTAAAACTATGTTTTTACAAGTGAAAGGAGCCTCCTATAGGCAGCACATAGTTCTATCTTGTGTGTTTATATTAAGTCTATTTGCCCAGCTTTTTGATTAGAGAATTTAGACTGTTTATATTCAAGGTTATAATTGATCAGTAAGAAGTTTATTCTTCCTTTTTAATTGTTCTGTGATTTTTTGGTAAAGTCTTTGTGCCTTTCTGCTTCTCTTATAATTTATCTCAGTGGGGTTTTTGTTTTTTTATCATTCTTATATATATCTCTTCACCAGTGAGTTTTATCATTTTCAGTGTTTTGATGTTTGTAGTTATTGTCCTTTTTTCTCTCAATTAATTTTGTAGGGATGGTCTAGTGGTCATAAATTCCCTCCTTTTTGCTTGTCTAGGAAAACCATTATTTCTCATTTTCTGAACAACAACTTTGTTGGATAGTGTAGTTTTGCTGTAATTTTCTTGGTCTTTCAGGCCTTTAATTATAATATCTCATTATCATACTGGTGTGTCAGATTTCTGCTGAGAAACCTGGTATTGGTCTGATGGAATTTTCCTTATATGTGGTGTGATGCCTTTCTCTTGCTAGTTTTAGAATTCTCTGTCTTTGATTTTTGACAGTTGAATTTACTTGAGATCCATTTAGCTTCTTAGATCTGAATTTCCATATCTCTTTCAAGTTTGTAAAGTTTTCAGCTATCTGAATCATTTCATTAAAAATATTATGTTCTTTCGACTAAGAGTCAAAGAGATCACATAAACAAGTCTATTGCCTGCTAATACTAACGGATAGAATAAATTAAGGGGAGAGCGATCCAACATGGGAAGCAATATACACAGCAGACTCATAGAATGGCGGATGTCCTAAACAGCACTCTGGCCTCAGAATCAGCCCTAAAGGCATTCAGATCCGGCTGAAAAGCCCATGAGAGTATTTCAGGCATGGAAAGCCAAGACACTCTGGCAAAAAAAAAAAAAAAAAAAAAAAAAACAACCCTTAATGAAAGATCTCTGTGAGTGAGATCCCAGTGGAAAGAACAGGTCTTCTAAGAAGTAGGTACCTTTCTCTGAAGGGAGGAGAGAACTTCCACTTTGACTATGACCTTGTCTAAATAAGATAAGAGTTGGTGAACTCAAAAGGCTTCCATAGCCTTGGAAACTCATGACTGGAGCATAGGGAGATTACTGATGCCATAAACAGGAGTGTCAATTTGTAAAGGCAACAACAGGAGTCACTGTGCACTTGCTCCTCATGTAGGATTTCTGTCCTTAATGTGCTGTACATTGAGATTTAATGCTATAACTAGTACTGAAACAGTATTTTTCACTTTGTGTTTCTATGTGGGTGCAAACTGTTGAAATCTTTACTTAATGTATACTAAACTTATCTTCTGTATATATAGAAAATTGAAAATGAATCTTGATATGAATGGAAGGGGAGAGAGAGAGCAGGAAAGGGGAGGGTTGCGGGTGGGAGGGAAGTCATTGGGGTGGGGGGAGCCAATGTAATCCGTAAGCTGTACTTTGGAAATCTATATTCATTAAATAAAAGTTAAAAAAAATATTATGTCCTTTCCCTTTCTAGAGTTCCCATAATGCAAACATTAATTCACATAGTGGTGTCCCATAAGACTCAGGATTTTTTCATTCTTTTATTCTTTCTTTTTTTTTTAATTTTTTTGACAAATAGAGTTAGACAGTGAGGGAGACAGAGAGAAAGGTCTTCTTTCCATTGGTTCACCCCAAAATGGCTGCTACAACCAGAACTATGCCTATCCGAAGCCAGGAGCCAGGTGCTTCCTCCTGGTCTCCCATGCGGGTGCAGGGCCCAAGCACTTGGGCCATCCCGGCCTTCCCGGCCACAGCAGCAGAGAGCTGGACTGGAAGAGGAGCAACCAGGACTAGTACTCGGTGCCCATATGGGATGCCAGGGCCTCAGGCAGAGGATTAACCAAGTGAGCCATGGTGCAGGCCCTATTCTTTCTTTTAAAAATATTTTGGCTGGCAATGTTCGATCAAAATATTTATCCTCAAGCTCTAAAATTCTTTGCCACCACATGGTCTCGTCTGTAGTCAAAGCTCTCGATTGTACTGTTCATTTCATTGATTGAATCTTGAACTCCAATATTCTATTTTAAATATACATATATGTATAAATATTTATTTTATATATAATTTTATACATAAAAGCCTTTAAAATATGTATCTCTTTGTCTCACTTTTCATTGTAATCAAAGATTGTTTCCCTATTTCATTGAATTATTACCTAAATTCTCATTCATCTTGCTAAATTTCCCTGGGATCATACTTTTGCATTACTTTTCAGGGTTTTCCTAGACTTCCTTCATGATGAGGACTGTTTCTGAAAAGTTGTAGTCCTTTGGGAGGTGTCATACATGCTGGATTTTTCATGCTTCTTGTGTCCTTACACTGATGTCTGTGTATCTCATTAACTGTTGCTTCTTCCAATTTTACAGAGTAGTTTTTGCAGGAAAAGACATTTTCTCTTAGGACATTAGGGCGTCAGTGGAGTACCTGCCTTTGCCTTGGTTCTAAGGCAGCCTCGGTGTTTCTCCCACTACTGTCAGCGTCCATGCTATCTGGGTGTGCCTCCAAAGTCGACACAGATGTTAGGAGACATGGTGCTGTGATTTAGCGGGCATGGACTTCCAAAGGTGCATGTCCTCAGGTACTCCAGGGTTGAGCATGGCTCTGGGAATCTGGGAATTCTGGCTGTGGCATTTTTGGTCTCAGATATATGAGCTGTGATAATACCTACCTCCAGACCTCATGGGTCAAGCACTGGTAACGCTGCTGCTCCTGGCGGTGGCAGCTACCGTCCCAGAGCTCAGCTCACAGAGCGGCTTGTCTCATTGCTGGGTGGTCACAGGGGTTGTCCAGGTTGGTAGCAGTGGTAGCCATGCTCCTGACTCGCAGGGCATGGAGCCTATCACCAGGCACTGGCATGTGAGCATTGGCCCTAGCGCTTCTGGCAATGGAAATCACAGTGCTTGGCCACCTACTGACCCCTAGGGTGAAATGGACTCGAGCAGCAGCTCTGTTGAAGTAGTGTTGTTCTGTAATAGCTTCAGTTTGGGATGCTGGAGGGAGGCTCAATGTGAGTTCCTTCTCAAGAACAAAGAATTGGGGGAGGGATGATGCTGCGGCATAGTGGGTAAAGCTGCCACATGCAGTGCCTTCATCCCATATGAGCACTAGTTGGAGTCCTGGCTGCTCCACTGCCGATCCAGCTCTCTGCTATGGCCTGGGAAAGCAGTAGAAGTCCTTGGCCCCTGCATCTGTGTGGGAGACTTGGAGGAAGCTCCTGACTTCATATCAGCACAGCTCTAGCTGTTGTGGCCAATTGGGGAGTGAATCAGTGGATTGAAGACTTCTCTCTCTCTCTTTCTGTCTCTCTCTGTCTCTCTCTCTCTCTCTATGTAACTATTTCAAATAAATAAATAAATTCTTAAAAAAAGTAGAAGAGGGGAACCTGGCAGCTCCCCAAACTGAATACAAAGTCTGAAAGCTGTGGGATGCCCCTGCAGATGGGACTGCCAGTTTGTGGTGACAACAGCATCACTGGTGCTGACCGCTTACCTTTACTTGATGATAGATGCAACATTTCTCTTGGCCAAGGAGCCAGGGGACTTGTTGCTGGGTTATCAGTTGCTTTCTCTCTTGGCATCCATGTCTCCATGCTGTCTGGATTCCAGAGTTCTCCCTGCACTCACAGAGATATTCTTGGCTGCCCTGGTTTCCTCTCTTCGGTGGAGGTTAGTGCACAGGACCTCTATTCAACCATGTATTTTTAAGCTGAAATCTGAGTAATCACTTCATTAGCAATAATATTTAGCAAATCCTTCTTCCCTGATTCGTTTTAGAGCTTTAGTCTGTTGGTTTAAAATGGAAATGAACATCATCACTTTACCTGATTTCCTAGGAAAACAAAACACTAGGAATATAAGTTTCTTACTTAAAATAGGCACGGAGCCTATATTGCTAACAGTTGTCTGTTCTGTTCTGTAGGCACATTCTTCTTTGCAACCAAGAAGCTGATTGTGATAAGGATAGCTACACTCTTTGTGAGTTAACTAACATCAACAGTGAATCAGTCTGAAAGGTACAGGGAAGGGGTACTTACTGCTGTAGAAGATGTTTTACTATGAAAGAGATTACTTAACAGGGAATTATATATATGTGTGTCTACATTTCTTTATTCTTTTTTATTTTTATAGAAAATGCCCTATGCCTTGATATCATCCTGTCCACACTTTTAAGTGCATATTGTAGAGTAGTGAATGCCATGTAATAAATACAGATAGAGTGTTGCCAGTTATGAAAAGTAAAAGAAATGATGGTCAGCTGAGTTACTCAGGGAAGACATGTGTAAGAGATTGATTTTTACTAAAATGTTAAGCCATAGGGAGTGTTTTGTCACAAAGAATTCACTGGAAAGAGTAGGGCTTGCAGAAAAATACGCTGAGGACAAAGAATTCCAAATTATAGGTTATTGTGTAGTGAATTTGTCCACATGCAAGCACAACTGACTCCTTCCCCCACTTTGGTTCAATCATCTAATTTCATAAGCAGAAACACAATAAAATATATAAAGAGAAATGCAAACAAGTAAAGTCCACTTTGAATCCAGTGTGAATTGTTACCTCAGAGAATGTGCCAATTAGATATTTGTAGCACCTTATGTGGGAGGGTTGTCTTCTCTGTGAGCGTGCCACAACACAAAGGAATTCTTAGCTACATTTTGCTTGAAAAATGTTGGACATAGAATGAAGCTATATCCACAAATCTCACTGAATTATGCTAAATAAGCCTTAATTAGTAATACTTTGGGGCAATGTTTATGACCACTTTAAAATTCAATGGTATAGTTACATATGTTGCTGTGTGATTGTTTTGGAAACAAATGATACAATGACAGAATAATTTTCATGATGAATGCTTCTCAAAAGACCAAGCTGTTCAGAAAAACTCACACATATTTTCCCTTAAGAATATAATAAAATTAGCAGAAATATGGAACATTCTAAGTACTGATACATGGTGAGTTTGCTTAAAATACCAAAAGCCCATACAAGCAATTTATGAATATCATTGAAATGAATTATTCTAAACAAGGAACAACATTTGGAAATTTTTCAGGTATTAACAAGAATGCATATAGGCTTCAAAATATATACAATTTTAACTTCAACAGAGACAGACGCACACATACCAAGAGGGAATGAACTGCAAATAACAAGAAAAATATCTAAGTGAATGAGGAGTAAGTTTGTAAGTTGAGAAGGTGGTTCTTGCAATGTTAATTATGCATACTTTAAGATAACAACTTAGCATTTCTGATACACATTTTAAAGTCAGCTGAGCACATTCTCGTATTATTTCCTTAGATAAAGGTAAAATGAATGTAAAAAGAAATATTTAAAGCAAAAATCTCTCAGGATCTCAGAATAAAGGAAAGAATATGACAACATTTTGAAAGATATGCGGTAAATGTAAGGAATAAACTCAAAACACTAAAACCAGTGAGAAGTATACAAGCACGGTTTTTGTCAAAAGTTTCTCACAGAGGCTGAGGAGGTGCTTGAAAGAGAATGGAGGAAAAGAATGCTTTCTTTTCTGTAGGATCCTCAGAACTCACACATTCACACTGTAGACACTTGAACATGAACCTGAAAACATCAACCAACCAACCAATCAGTCAATATGAAAACACCAGTCCACGTACAGAACACAAGTTGCCTGGCCTTTCCCTCTTTGAGTGCCTTGGACAGTGGCGGTAGGTCCCCCGCTCCATGCACTGGAAAATGGAATGTTTTACTCTGGATAATCCAAGCAGCTCAAGCCAGGGGAGAAGACTTTAGACTTTAGGGTAAATGAAAGACATAGCTCAGTCAGTAGCCCTGTGGTAAGAATGGGAAGGCCTGCTAGCCACCATGCCCAGGCAACACACAGAGATATCAATATTTCTGGGTCCAGGAACTACAGGACCTGCAAATGGATAAAGATTTCACAGCAGAAAACACTGAAATCAGCTCAGAGAACTTGGAGGAGAACTCAGCAATATTATGAGGAGATAAAGGAAAGTTAAGAGTCTTTAGAGAGAAAAGAAAATAGAATATATCCACGAAAGAAGGGGGAGAGGACAGGCATTTCCCACATGCTGAGGTGGCCTGGGTTCAAGTTCAGGCACTGCTGTCCAGTCCAGCTTTTCTAAGTGCACACTGGGCAGCCGTACATGACAACTCAATTACTTCAGCCACAGCTACCCATGGGGGACCTGGTTGGACTTCCTGGCTCCTGCCTTCAGCCTGGTCTGAGTCTTACTGTTGTGGGCATTAGTGAATTAGGAGATGGGATCTCTCTCTCTCTCTCTCTCTCTCTCTCTCTCTCCTCTCTCTAATAAACAAACTTTAAAACAAGAAAGATTTGAAAAAAATTAAAAATAAAAACCTGCCCCATTGTCTATTATTTCTTTTTGTTTCCAGTGTCAATGAAAAGGATTGAGCTCTGAATTCTATTCTTTCCTCTTTGTTCAAGGATTTAATTTGTCAATCTAAAAGAATTTTATCAATCTATGAATGTGTCCCTAATTTCACACAACCATTTTCAATTGTCTTCAAAGGTAAACAGCAGGAAAAAACAACAAAAGTCCTTCAGCACCCACTTTTCCTTTAGCTGAGAGCTGCATATACTTTTTCTCCTGTCCTGGAAACAAACTTAGCAAATGCTGTGCAGGGTTAGTAGGTAGAGCCAGACCCTGAAAAGTCACCTCCCTCGGCTTCCCCTTCTACAGCTCTTCCTTTCATTGGCTCCTCACATTTCAGTCTAGTGGATTTTTTATTCCCGTGTGACATTTCTCAGACCTTTTCTTTGTTCTCAAGCCTATTACCTGGATGAAGACATCTGTCAAAGCTCTCTCCTTGACTCGTCATTTCTGTTGATTAACCTCTGCCATGATGTTCTAGTCCCTCACATGGCCTCAGCTGTTGTCTATAAATATTTATATGTGCAACACCAGCAAAAGTCTCTCTTGTGTTGTGTGGTCTCTAGACACAGCCCCTCATACTAACCTTGCAGTATTCCTAACACATCAATTCTATTCATCTATTCATCTAACTTTTCACTCGAATCACTACTCAATGCTTCCTGTACAATTTCCTTATTATCAGCATTTTAATAGTTTTGCATATTAGATTCAGAGTAATCACACCAAAACCCGAATTTTGGGTAATCATTTTGACCAGATTTTTATGTTTATTTATTTATCATTTTCAGCTTATTGAAATGCAAGAGGAAGAGAGAGAGAGAGAGAGATATCATTCATCTGGCTAGCGCCGTGGCTCACTTGGTTATTCCTCCACCTGCAGCACCGGCATCACATATGGGTGCCGAGTTCTAGTCCCGGTTGCCCCTCTTCCAGTCCAGCTCTCTGCTGTGGCCCGGGAGGGCAATGGAGGTTGGCCCAAGTGCTTGGGTCCCAGCACCCGTATGGGAGACTGGAAGAAAGCACCCAACTCCTGGCTTCAGACTGGTGCAGTGCCCACTGTAGTGGCCATTTGGGGGTGAACCAACAGAAGGAAGACCTTTCTCTCTGTCTCTCTTCCTCACTGCCTAACTCCATCTGTCAAATAAATAAGAAAAAAAAAAAAAAAAAGAGAGATATCGTTCATCCACTGGATCACACCTCTAATGTCTGCAACAGTCAAGGCTGGGCTAGACCAGAGTTTGAACTCCACCCAGGTCCCACACTGGTTCTGTAATAGTGGAGTATTACAGGAACTTACACAGAGGAAACTAAATATTTTGTTCAAACAAAACCGGTGAGAAACTCTTGGGTGAGTGAAAGGATGGAATATGATTTAGGAATTACATTTGTCATGGTGCAAAAACTCCCACTATGGGTGTTTTCAAGCTAATGTTCTTAAAAGTGATGTACCTGAATAAGAGGTTTATAAGAAGTACCCAAATTTGGCAATGAACAGTCAGCTCAAATACACAGCATTTTAACCATGGTGAGGGCAATACTACTCCCAGTGTGAGGACTGCTGTTGCTCCTACACTTACTACCAGAATGCCACAATTCTCAATAAAAGTAGTTTTGATGAACCCTAAGTAACAATCCTAATGTTTTATTTTAAAACATTTAATACCAGCAATTCAACAAAGTATGGAATTCTGTTTTTGTAACTGTATACTTACACTTAACCTATAAAAGGGCACAAAACCTACCTTGAGATGTTTTTTGTGGCAATATATTCCATATTTGGAAACTAATGTTTTCTTTTGTTTAACTTTTATTTAATGAATATAAATTTCCAAAGTACAGAATATTGATTACAATGGCTTCCCCCCCATAACGTCCCTCCCACCCGCAACCCTCCCCTTTCCCACTCCCTCTCCCCTTCCATTCATATCAAGATTCATTTTCGATTCTCTTTATATACAGAAGATCAGTTGAGCATACATTAAGTAAAGATTTCAACAGTTTGCTCCCACACAGAAACATAAAGTGAAAAATACTGTTTGAGTACTAGTTATAGCATTAGAAACTAATGTTTTCATCATGGAAATTACCCTAAATGAAAGTCTTTGCAGAGATTCTGGTCTCCATTTCAGAGCATATGACAATGGTGAATGCTTATCTAGTCAAAGCATACAGATTTTACCAGACTCTATGGTACAGAACACACACACAAAATGCATGTTACATTCAAATGCTGCATCAGTTTGTAACTTTTTTTTCAAATGGTGCAACAAATTTGTGTAAGTTTAGCTTTAGCAGTGACAAATGATATTTATATTATGCATAAAAATTTGATTAAATCCACTAATAATTATCAAGGTGATAATAATTATACATTTAGAAAGAAAGTTTTTACAAGTTGATAACCAACTAAATATTACTTTTCACTGTCCGAATGGAAGAAACAGCATTTACCTTGACCAAGTTCTTAAGGACCATTCATATCTCATTCATATTTGAGATATGCTGAATTTTCTGATTAAAAATTTTAGAGATCTTAAATATCTTAGAAAATATAATTTAACTTTTAGAAACTATTGATATTCAATATTTGATTTGATATTTCAAAAATCTTTAATTAGATTTGTTGCTACAATAAACCAATCATTCTGAAACTTAATTATCTTCAAGCTAATCACACCCTTAGGTTCTGTCAAGTCACAGCCCCAGAGTGCCTGCCTGCCACCCACCATGTTACAGGCTCTGTGGGTGAATAGATACTGAGGTATGGCTTGTTGCTAACAATCACTGTAGAAGCAAAAAGCTGTCTGATTCTGAAACCAAAAGGCAAAGAAATTCCAGAACAGAGTGGAGGCAGCAGTGCACCTACACTGAGAGTTGTCCCTGACAAACTGCAATTTTCCCTGACATCACTCTAGGTAGCTGCACATTGACTGCCCTGGATTCCTGCTTGAGGAGGGGAACAGGTCCCTGCTGATGTTGCCTTCACCTTGCTTATAACTTAACTGCCATTACTTTCCTTCAAATATTATCCTGCAGCTCTGGAAAGGAACCTACGGCATATTCATCACATGCAATTATTTTTCTCATTTATTATTGAAATAATTGTCGAATGTTGACTAGCTCTCATCGCTTACATTTTTAGAGCCTGTCGTTGGTTGGTGTCTGATTATTTTCCCCTCTTCCTCCTTGCAGCCTCCTTCTCTGCTCCCACCCTCTCCCTTCCCTTTGCCTATTTTCCCTGCTACTGGTGGACACTTTCTGAATGCTGTCTCCCTGTCTCCTAGTTACTCATTTTTAGTATTATTTTCCTGGAAACCTGTTCTAAAATGTGAAGTCACAGGCCTATTATCTTTTTCTTGCACATTGAGAGTATATGTTCAGCTACAGCTTCATCTTGTTTCCTCTGAGGATTTTAGACAAAAGCAATTCTTGTCATCACTTGTGCATACCTGTTTTGAAAGGACAGGGCACATCGGTGATGGGGAGAGAAAAAGTGTTTATTTCCTCTTGCAATATTTTCTTTACTGAATTTGCAATGTACACCTGTAATCAAAAGCAAAGTTAGGGGTTGGCACTGTGGCATAGTGGGCTAAGTCTCCACCTGCAGCACTGGCATCCCATATGGGTGCCGGTTCTAGTCTTGGCTGCTTCTCTTCTGATCCAGCTCTCTTCTATGGCCTGGGAAAGCAGTAGAAGTTGACCCATGTGCTTGGGAGACCTGGAAGATGCTCCTAACTCCTGGCTTCACATCGGCCCAACTCTGGCTGTTGTGGCCATTTGGGAAGTGAACCAGCAGATGGAAGATCTTTCTCTATCACTCTCCCTCTCTCTGTCTGTATCTCTACCTCTCAAACAAATGATAATAATAATAAAACTTGAAAAGCAAATTGGGCCGGTGCCGCGGCTCACTAGGCTAATCCTCCGCCTTGCGGCACCGGCACACCAGTTCTAGTCCCGGTTGGGGCGCCGGATTCTGGATTCTGTCCCGGTTGCCCCTCTACCAGGCGAGTTCTCTGCTGCGGCCAGGGAGGGCAGTGGAGGATGGCCCAAGTGCTTGGGCCCTGCACCCCATGGGAGACCAGGAGAAGCACCTGGCTCCTGGCTTTGGATCAGCGCGGTGCGCCGGCCTCAGCGGCCATTGGAAGGTGAACCAACGGCAAAAGGAAGACCTTTCTCTCTGTCTCTCTCTCACTGTCCACTCTGCCTGTCCAAAAAAAAAAAAAAAAAAAAAAAGCTAATTAAGGGTTTTTCTGTTAACGGTCTAAAGGAAAGCATACCACCTCTCCACGGTAGTTCTGAAGCATGTAGTGTTGCTCTGAAAAACAAATCGTTGCTAGTTTAACACGTCTGTTGGGTGAGACGCAGTCACAGTGACACACTGAGCCAAGGACTGCATGGGGCTGCACCACTGAGGGCAGCCTGAGGAGCCTTAGGTGTATGGTGGGGCATTTGAAGCGTTTAATAATCCTTAAATTGGAAAAGGAAGCAAGCTTTCTTCTTGTATCTGTTTCCCCAGGAACAGACTTCTTCAGCGGTATGTCTGAAGCATCAGGAAACAATTTTGAAGAAAACATGCGTGTATTTCCTCCAGCCTCGAGATTCAGACTACCGTGTCATATCTTACATAATCAAGTGTATTAATTAACATGTTTCCCACCACAGAAGACAGGGTCTCTGCCAATTGGACCCCAGATGGGGTTCTAAGAAATTATCATTTTCTCCTTTCGTATTTTTCAAATAACATCATCTTAAGGAGGAAATGCAAAAATACATTTTTACAGACTCCATATTTATTCCAAGGAAACCAGAGGGACAGAACTTACATGTGCACTTTTGTTCTTAGGTTGTTCATTTGTTTTTATGATATGAAATCAGCACAGGTGACAGCAGCCAGATTGTGATTGACTAGAGACAGGGATCAAGATAAACACAAGGGAAGAAATTTTGCATAATGTGCACAGAATAGTCATTGTTCTGAAGAATGCAGATTAATGAATATAATGCAATTGTGCAGAGAAGAGAGGATGCGATAATGTTTAGAGACATCTTACCTTTCCATTTAAGAATCTTAAAAGCTATTGCTACATTATTTGTGATTACAAATATAATGTCAACTATTTTATGATGAAGTCTTTTTAATTGAATTTACAGAACCATAATACAGAAATGCACAGCTCTGTGTCGGGACACCCAACACTACTACTAGGGAGAGCTATTTCTCTAGACGCAGTTTCTTCCAGAAATTCTGCTGCATCCTGTCTCCTGCCCCTCATTCTCTACCCATCGACACTAGGATTCCTCTTTCCCAAGGCATGTCGAAGAGATCAGAATGCCCATTCCAAAAACCAGCCACAAAACCTCGCCGGATGACCACAGACTTCTATTCTGTGGAATAGCTGGCCATAAAAACCACTGACCTAGCTTGCTCCATAGTAGTTGCAGACCCCATCCCATTAGGGGCCCTGCCCCAGGCCCAGGAAGGCAGTGATGCACAGGACAGCTAAGAAGAATATGGTCACACTGATTTCCTGGGTTTCTCCCCTTCAGGCCATCAAAGTGGATCATGCCCTTTTTTTCTGACATTTCACACAGCTGTCTATTCCTCATGGAGTATAAGCACAGCGATTGCAGCTCCCCCGGGTCCCTTCATCGTGAAGGTCCTGTGTCACATCAAGCTATGGTGAAAGAAACCTATATCATATCTCTGTAGCTAATCAGGGTGTGTGGGTCGTGAGAGGGTTAGAAAGGGGTCATCCTTTTCTGCCTAGGGTCTGGATGCTCTATTTATCCAAATATGTGAAAATAAAGAACCTGAAGAAATAATACGTAAGTGTCTATTGAGGTCCTCATGTTGTAGAAGCACTGTTGTGGTGTTTAATGCAAAAATACATAGAAATAACTGATATTGTCACATGACTTAGTACAGGTTGGTTATGAAAGGTGATAGAGGTCACACCAGCAAACAATGATGACAGAGATGCAAATATGGCTCCATTGACTTTTTTTTTTTTTTTTTTGGACAGGCAGAGTGGACAGTGAGAGAGACAGAGAGACAGAGAGACAGAGAGAAAGGTTTTCCTTTTCCATTGGTTCACCACCCAATGGCTGCCGCAGCCGGCACACCACGCTGATCTGAAGCCAGGAGCCGGGTGCTTCTCCTGGTCTTCCATGCAGATGCAGGGCCCAAGGACTTGGGCCATCCTCCACTGCACTCCCGGGCCACAGCAGAGAGCTGGACTGGAAGAGGAGCGACCAGGACAGAATCTGGCGCCCTAACCAGGACTAGAACCCGGTGTGCCGGCGCCGCAGGTGGAGGATTAGCTTAATGAGCCAGGGCACAGGCCTCCGTTGACATTTTTTTTAAATATTTATTTATTTGTTTGTTTATTTATTTATTATTTGAAATTCAGAGAGAGAGAGAGAGGAGGAGTAGGAGGAGGAGGAGAAGGACAAGAAAGAGAGAGAGAGCTAGAAGAGAGAGAGAACGCTTCTATCCGCTGATTCACTCTCCAAATGGCCACAATGCCGGGACCAGGCCAGGCCAAAGCAGGAGCCAGGAGCCTCATCAGGGTCTCTTACACGTACGCAGGCGCCCACGGACTTGGGCCAGCAACTGCTGCTCTCCCAGCTGCATTAGGAGGAACTGGGTCAGAACTGGAGCAGCTGGGACTTGGTGCCATATGGGATGCTGGCACTGCAGGAGGAGGTCTATCTTCTATGCCGCAGCTCCAGCCCCTGGCTCCACAGACCTAATTCTTGATTCTTCCCACATCTGGCTGTCCTTTGTTCCCTGGTTTGTGGTCCTTTGTGCTCTTTTCTTGAAAAAACCAAGGTGTATAAAACACGAACTTCAACTAACTTCGAATGGATGAAGCACACAGGTCTGTCCCTTAAGGCAAGATTGAATATGACTTCACATTACTGAATATTATATGTCGTTCATCTTACTTGCATATTTCTTATCTTTCACATATTATGGAACTTTAAGTCAACATCATTCAGAGTAGTATTTCTACAATCAATTAATTTGCTCTCTCCATATAAAAAATAATTTTTCACCTCAAAATCAAATTCCCTCACTCAACCACACATATCAGAACATTGTTCTTACTTGGTACGCCATTCATGTTTCCCTTTTATGAAACTTCGGTATAGTATTCTATCATATGAACACACCATGTTAATGAATATTCTTTATGAAAATGTAATATTCCATATATAAAGCAGCATAGTACATGTGTTCCACAAATATATTAGCTGATTTTCATAAATATATTTTAGTAAAATATAAACACGTACTTTTTGGAAACACATATACATGCTTTATTTCTAAGAGTACGTTTCATATAAAATAAAGCTATCAGTATATATTTATGTAATCATTGGTCCTTTGATGCAGTTCAAAAATGTGAACATTTATTTTTTTTTTGTTTTATGAGTAATTTATTTGAGCTGGGATAGTCACCTAATACTGATGTTGCTTGATTTCCTAAAAGTAAGTGCCATAATGTTTTCATGATCTATATGCTTTAAAACACATGAAGA
This sequence comes from Oryctolagus cuniculus, assembly GCF_051225735.1. Classification (NCBI taxonomy): domain Eukaryota; kingdom Metazoa; phylum Chordata; class Mammalia; order Lagomorpha; family Leporidae; genus Oryctolagus; species Oryctolagus cuniculus. The sequence continues at coordinate 5,537,334 of NC_142879.1, read as the reverse complement.
ACATGAACACTAAAATTGATTCTGAATTCCTTAACTTGCTTTTAAAAGATCTAAATTAAAAGAAGGCAATGAAGTATACCACGTGACAACACCACTGTTAAGGTCCCTTTAATCACATACACAAACCACTTATACAAATGGCACAAGCTACAATGACCTGCTTCACGCCCTGATGACACGCCTTCCTTACTGAGGTCACGGTGAATGAGCGGCTTGGGCCATCTGCCAGTGCCATGTGGATTCTTAATTCCATTTTTATCTTCATCTTTGTGACCTATTCTTCACAGCTACATCACTGATAAACGAACATCTCATTTTAGTAACATATACTATGGTAATAGGTAAGTATAGTTTGACACATTGCTAATTAAATATTGATTTGTTGGATGAACTCTAGGCTTCACTATTTTTCTAATTAGAATAATGGCTTCTCCATATGCTGACAGTTGTGTTTCTCTGTAAAAAATAAAATGCACACAGAAGTGTGCTAGATGTATAAATTGTAAAGCATATTGTACCTCAAGGTATGGTTAATAAATTAGACATATTGTAATAGGTTCAAGCAAATTTCTTTTATTGCTTATAATAAAGAAAGATTGTATACTGCTAATCTAGGTTGATAATGGCAAAATGCTGCATTTCATAGTAGCAGTATAGCCTTTAGGAGATTTACTCTGTCCTCAGGAAGTAGCTATCCAACTGGATGATTGTTTGTCATACTAAAATGTAAGAGCATTTACTGTCTCAGAATTACTTTTCATCTTAAATTAACATAAACAAATCTTTATCAATTGAATTATGCCTAATAAAAGCAATATGTAATTGCATTTTGCATATAAATAGTATTCTCATGTAATGGAAAATCTTTAAACAATTCTGAGTGCAGAAACTAATTAAATATGAAGAACATCAAATAATAGAAAATATTAAAAAGCCAACAAAAAGACAACTTTTTTTCTAGATAGATTATTTAGAGCCAGGCAGTCCCAGAACCTGGATTCCCAGGGCCTTGCTGTTTGGAGAATAAGTTGAAGCTTAGGAAGTAACAGCTGATGCCGGGAAAGGATGCAAAGTCTCTGGCTGGAAAGGTGTCACATAGTTCATCACAATCCACATCAGAAGTGTAAGAGAGAACTTCCTTATTTCTCTTTCTTCTTCCCTTCTATACACTGTCAACAAATCGTGTTCATGATTGACTTCGTATTTCCAATTCAAGCGCTTCATTAATATAAGTAGATACAAAGATACTTATGGGCTACATGGGAGGTGAACAACAAAAATGCGAAGGTACCTTTTTTGGAAATATAAGGTAAAATATAGCTTACAGCTCACTCCCTGATCTCATCCCTTCCCCAAATTCACATGAAAAAATCATCATTCAGACTCGTGTCTTTATAATAGCAATGCTTTGGCTCTCCTACACAAATATCACTTAGCTTTGCATTTCTTAAATGATATATACATATGCATAAATTAGATATATAGTATAATTTTGTTCTGTGACTCATTTTTCATTCAATATCATATCTCAGTTTAATATAGCTAAGTAGAATAACTCAGTTTTACATGTCTTTCCTTTTAAATAGTATTACACTTCATAATCATATTACAATTTGTCCATTACACTGCTGAATAACTTTGTCTCTTTTCCAATCATAGCAATGAGAAACAGACAGACTCATGGTAAATATTTTTAACAATGATTTTTTTTAGCACTAGAAATTTTCTTGTGTAGATAAAAAGAAGATGAATTTCTGGATCACAAATATTGTAGGGGGAATTAAAGTATGATGGTTTCCTTACCACTTTATTAAGAACCCTGCAATGTAAAAACGAGTTAAAAACACCTTCTTGTCCTAGTGATCGTCCTGAAGATTCATAAGTGACATACGGAAGGTCAGTCAAGGTCAGTGTTATCCTGTGTCTTTTCCACTCTTCAACATTGGGTAAGGCCTGGGAAATTCAGCATGAGTTTGTCACTGGATAAGCTGATGACTAGAATTAAGGTTTATCAGATGTTGGTTGCTTAATTTGGGATTAAAAATGTGGAGCATGGTTAATTTGGAAATAGCAACGTATGGAATGATACTTCACTAAGATGAATGAGAAAATGTTAATTCCTCAATATCCCCCTTATAGCCATGCCTCAGTGTTCTGGATAATTCCAATTATTTCTAGAAGTGATTATGCCAATTAAAATCTGATGAAATTATACAGGCTACTGTTTCTATGCATCCTAATGACACTTAGCTCTATTGTGGTTTGATTTGAATTTCCATCCCTGTTGAGGAGATTAATTTTCTCTAATATTTTGCCCATTTGTGTTTGATCCTTTCTGAATGACATACTCTGCTGACTTTTAATTTTACGACGTTAGACTTCCTCATTTCCCTGAAAGAAGTCTTAATGTATTCTGATTTGTTCTCCACATCACTTGAAGGGGCATCTATGTTGTCTACGTCTCTCCTTGGGATCATTACCTTTTGTAAAATTGAGGTATTTCTCTATTTTTTAATTATCTATGGATCAATATTAGATAAAAATATACAACAACTGTGGATTTATTTGGTGAAAGAAAAGAGGAATAATAATCATTGTGTTCTAAAATAAACATCTTTTTTCTAAATATCCTGGATTAATATCCTAAAAGAGCTGGTGTTATATAAAGTAATCTATAATATTCCTCATTTGGATAAAACACACATATAGTTGTTAAAGTAAATGACTTAAGATTCCTGGGATTTTAAAAATTGTGGGTTACCATTTTAGCAAAACCCTCTTAATTTTTAATTGATGATAAGAATCTTCTTGTTGTAGACCACTAGTCAGGAAGGTACTAAAACACAACTATTTTTAAAGATCACTACTCTTGACAACGTGATGAGAAATGTGAAGTCACATGTCACCTGCCCAGACTGTGAACCCTGAGAGATACATCCATAATCCTTTCATTTATAGACACCGTGCTCTATGTTTATATGTTGACAGAGTGGAACTCTTCAATTACTGGATTACAGAGACTCGTTTCAGATAAACTAATACCACAAACTCACCAGTGACTGAGTGTTTTCTGTACCATTTATTTATCCTGCAAGATAGATCTGGACAGAAGAAGATGGACGATCTAATGGCAGACATATTCACCTAAGATTCAAATACAAAAAAAGTATTTGAAAATTTGGGTGATATTAAAGAATAAATCTATAGAATCTAATGTGAAAAATGTTCTGTGTAGATTTCCTGATCTCAGACTGCATATTTTTAAAATATTTTATATAATTATGATAGTAAAGTATTTCTATAGGTTTTGGGGGGTACTTAATTGTTGGTCTTCAAATAACCAATATAATTTGAGAATTAGCCTTATGAAATATACAACACTGAAATTTACTCTGTGCTTTTTCACCATTCACTCAACAGATATCTGAGTTGTAGCTACCACATACGAAAGAACGAAAGAAACGGGGGGGGGGGGAGGGAGGGAGTGGGAGAGAGAGAGAGAAAGAAAGAAAGGAAGGAAGGAAGGGAGGGAGGGAGGGAGAGAGTGCTTTCAGCTTCTCCCTTTACAGAAAGCTTGAGAACACAAGAGATAATTTATTGAATTCCTACAACAGTTTCCAGAATATATGCTAATACCAGTTTTTGAAATACAGAATTAAGGATAATTATAAATATATTCAATGAAGAGATGGAAGAAGAGTTTACAACTTCACATAACCATTTGCTATTGCCACTGCTGGTAATAAAAAGTATAATTTTTTTCAGAATAATTGTGTTCTTGGTTTACTTACTACTGCAACACCTAGACACTGCACATGAAAGAATTGTATCACTATTAGTGTTTTTTTATTTCATATTTCAGACTCTTTAAATTTACAAAATAAAAAAATTGTGACACAGTAAAAAGAGTCCCTGTATACTCTATTTCCATCTTCTTGTTTATTTCATTCAAATCCTTTCTAGCCCTCTCACCTCTACAGCCTCTTGTAATCACTGTTTTCATGAGAGGTAAAAAAAAAATTAAGCTTCATTAACCATATCCAGACTGTGAAGGAGAAGCTAATATTAGTTTTCTCCTTAAAACCAAGCAAGTTCCATACTGTTAAGATTGTTTTAAAAAAATTGCATGATGTGCCTTGAAATTTTTAAAAATATTCGCTAGGGACAATAAAATGCATCCCTTGCATTTATTGTTCACTTTCTAATACACGGTCCTTTAGGAAATACAGAATTGCAGTGTGAAACTGAGTCAGTCAATCTGAACAATTTGGTAGATTGAAATAGTATCTACAGATAATGGAAGCAAGTCTATTTAAAGTATTTTACTGAGTAGATTTTATACATGTATATCAATTATATACATGTCTCAATACATCCACTTATTTTTAAAACTAATGCTTTTAGACTCTTGTCTCATTGTGCTCTAGGCATTCTCCCATATTGGTCAGATTAGGAGAATCCTTGAAATTAACATATTTCAATAAAATCCCTTGACATATAAAAAGAGGAGAAACTTTGACATGTTCAATTCATTTAAAACGAATGCTTGCCTCATGGACCATCCTTGATGTTACCTGTAAGGTATAGTAAAATATATTAGTTTTGAAATTGTGTGATCAGAGATTTCTGGCTCAAAATGACAGCTGGCTTGCCAGCCCCAAAAGACTATTCCACAGTTATTCATTAAACACTGATGAAAATTCAGTGAAATATTTTTAAAACCCTTAGCAACCTTCTAAAGTAATTATGACAGATAAGCCAACATTGCAACCTGCTAGGAACTGACTTTAATAGGAAGTAGCTACAGTTAGGTGGAAGAACAGTGGAGACACATCAAACCAGGCTTTAACTCCTAGAATGAAGCCCCCTTTTTATGAAATTCCTCCTTGGAAGGCACAAGCCGCTTCCTAATTCTACCACTGAGCAACGAGCTTCAAGACATGGAGCCTCCGATAAGCGGACATCCTCTCTAACACTCGGTTTTGGAGCTATTCTCTGAGACGGAAATTTAAAATCACTGCTAATTACAGGAAGAACACAGGAAAAACCGGTGATGGCAAAGCGCCTCGTGGAGAGAGTGGTACTTCCCATGGGTCCACGCTGTAAGTAAGGGCAGAGAAAGTGCAGCCTGATAGCAATGTTGGCAGACAAGTGCAATCCTCAGTGTGCAACACTGGCTCCGTTCTTTGGCGAGGCACCAGGAAATCTGGAAACAATGTTAGGAGAAACACTTAATCAAAGTAGAGCAGGGCCAGAAGATGAAAAGAACTGCCAGGAACTGGGAATTGGACTGGGAACTGTGCGCATCAGCATTCCCTTCTGTTGTGGACTTGAAAATAGAATCTGGAAGCAGTGCCAGTTGACTGGAAGTGGAACTCAAGGTCGACTCCTTCAACCTTCCTAGTAAGATTCTTACGCTGGAGACGAATATGGAGAAAAACTGTAACATGGGCCCTGTGAAAACTGTGCTATTGAAAGGTGTTAGAACAATGTAAGAAAGGTGCACTTAACTTCCTGAACTTTTAACAAACTATAAAACCATGAAATATATTCAACAAACATATGCTGATGAACTCACTTATGACCAAATATAAGTATAATAATAAAATATTTGCTGTTATTTCGAGAAAAATGTAAAAATTAAAATTTTGATGAAAAATATGGCAAACTTGATGCCTTCATGCGTGGTCAGTGTTATTGGTAAATTTTACAATCATGTTGATTTACATGCATGGAAATTTAAAGGTGCAAAAACACACACTGAACCCTTGTTCTCAAAATACGTTGTTATTTGAAAGTCATAAAGAGAGAGAAAAATAGAGAGAGAGCCTATCTGCTGACTCAGTCCCATAATATGAGCAATGTTCCTGGGTTTGGCAAAGGATGGAAGCAAAGAACTGGGAATTCACTCCAAATCTCCCATAACAAGGGCAGGAACCTAATTATCCTTGCCGCCTCCCAGGACCTGCATTGGTAGGAAAAGAAAGAAACACCAGATCCAGGCATTTCAATGCGGCACACACGTGTATTAACTACCAGGCCAAATGCCCATCCCTCTTCTCACAATCTAACATTTTCTGAAAGGCATAGTAAGTACAGGCCAATAGATCTTCCAGGACCGATCAAAATGTGCTTATCTTTTCTGTCAACCTGGTAGACTCTCACAATGTGCAGTTATTGAACATTGGAAACATAACTACTCTGAGAAATTGAACTCCAAATTATTTCATTTCTTTCTTTTTTTTTCTTTAGTGAAGAATATTTGTATTAAAAATGTGTATGTGGGGCTGGTGCTGTGGCGTAGTGGGCTAAGCCTCTGCCTGCAGTGCTGGCATCCCATGTGGGCGCCGGTTCTAGTCCTGGCTACTCCACTTCTGATACAGCTCCCTGTTGTGGCCTGGGAAAGCAGTAAAAGATGGCCCAAGTCCTTGGGCCCTTGCACCTGCGTGGGAGACCTGGAAGAAGCTCCTGGCTCCTAGCTTCAGATAAGCTCAGCTCAGCTCAGCCATTGAGGACAATTGGAGAGTAAACCAGCAGATGGAAGACCATTATCTCTCTCCTCTGTCTGTAAATCTACCTCTCAAATAAATAAATAAAGCCTTTAAAATATGTTTTTAAAATAAGATGTATATGTGTCAAAGGCTACTAAACATTTGAGAGATCCATTATAAGCATTGTTTCTGGCAAAATAATTGAAACTGACCATTCAGAACTATTACATAAACTGGTATTTATGCAAGCAGATTCATGAAGTTGATATTTAATGGGTCCATATTAAATAGGGGTTCAAAACTTAAAGAATAAAATATATTTATTTATTTTACATATTTGAGAGATGGAAAAACAGATTTAGGGAGGTCCCCTGCATTGGTTCATTCCTAAGATACCTATGAGTCTAGAAGATGGCCCAGGCAATAACAAGGAGAAATATAGTAATTGAGAAGTTTAAATGAATTCAATATTGAAAATATTAAGGTAATTAATATTAATTACAATGGTAATTGAACACACAAAATTGTCAGACAGTCTATAAAGAAGGAAACAAATATTGAGACAAGGTTCTGATATCACGACTTACGACTCCAAAAACGTTCATTCTGGAGTGTGCACTTATTCTTTTGAACAAGTATCATGGCAGGCATGATTGCTGAGAAGTAGGAGAAGAATTAAACTTTGCTCACATGATGTCCTCGCTCCTGGCCTGGAGGGTTCCTTCACCATCTTACCTGATTTGACTATCCAGAAATCAGTTCTCAGATACAAAAATTCCCTTGGCTACCTCTAAGGGTAGAGAAGCATAGAAAATTACAGCAATGCATCACAACCTGATAAAAACCTCAGAGATCTATGAGAACTAAGCTCTTTAAAAGCAATTAGGAGGCAGTTAGTGAACCAACCAGCCAGACAAATGGCCACCTTGTTAGTTAATCAGAAAGAATGTGTAAGTATTTTTATGGCATTCTACAATTTAAATGATGGATTGTTACTCATTTTAAGACTTCTTTTTGACTGCCATTATTTTGCATGGAAGACAGAGATCCAAATTTTAGGTTTAGCTTGAAGGTATAACTTTGGTCCTGTACAAGAGCAATAAAATCTGTTCATGGAACCATGTGGTTGTGAAAGGGGTGTTTTCAGTTACTGCTGTATCATTCCAATGCCATATAGATACCCTAGAGAGGCTGTGGTTGCATCTGTAGTCTTGAGTCTCTGTAGCCCTGCTATGTAAAGGAACCTTAAAACATCTCTATTTAGGATTCCAAAAAATATCCTCTGAAAGATGAGTGCCACTTCTCACTCAGATTAACAGTCTGGTAAATTCTGGATTTCTGCACTTAGTCTTTCAATGATATTTAGGTTAGAGAGCCCAAAAACTTGCAGTCACAAAGGGCTGTAACTTGAGTTCAAATAACGAAGACGAGTGACAGGGGATGAAATATTGGGATCACTCTCCTGGAATCATTAGGTGTCAGATCTGTACCTAGCACACTCAGGAAGGAATTCAAATTGTCAGGAGTGACAGCAGGGAAAGGCAAAATCAAGCTGCCAGGCCAATGGAAGTGACATTATCCGTGTCCCAGCGGTTGCCAGCTGGTTTAGCAGCCAGCACTGCCGGGCCACGCAAGCATCAGCGCGTGGGGAAGAAGTGCTCATGTCATTAGTAAGAATCTGTCATTTCTGTTGAAGCCAGAAAAGGCCTCTCTATTGTGAAGTCCAGTGTGAAAGGTCCAGTTCTAACCTTAGCATTTCTGAGCCCATGTATAATAATCCTTAAAAAAATGAAGAAAATGATGTAAATAAAGGGGCATAAATTCTATATGTCATGAAATAAACATACATAATTCTCTTTGTTGAAATTTTAAAATATATATGTTTAATGATTTTACAGGAAATAAAATATATTGAAATTGATTAAGACCATGTAAAAATCAGAAAACATTTTATACAGTCAATGAAAACTTTCAAGCCAGGTATTCTAAAATTTCCAGGAGCAAATAATGTGCACATCCTTCAATATGACAGTTAAACCAATAGAAAGTGTAATAAAGATATCCTATTTTCAATAGCAATTCAATCTATTAAATGCATAGTAAAAAAACTAATAAGAAATTGTACAAATTATAAAACCTACGTGAGAAAATGTGGAAAGCTAAATATAAACAGCACACGAAATGGTTCATTTTTCTCCAAAATGAACCTAAAAGCTAACTGAAATATACCCAAAAATTTCAGAGCATTTTGAAATTCAGAAATGTTAAATTTCTAGACAAAGCTCATGACAAACACAAAAAAATGAGTCTCATCAGAAAATAGGAGCTGAAAGGGAAGTCTCATTAAACATTTATCAAAGGACTTTGAGCTTCCGCTTAGCACATGTAAATTGTTGAAGTCCTGGTACCTACAAAAACACCCAGGAACTGATAGAAAAAAGCTTTTTTCAACCTCTCTGTCACTTTGGGATTCATAACAAACATTGGAAAGAAAATAACTCTGTGAAAATACATAAGCTATACATAATGTGCTTTGTGATGCACACTTTAATAAAAAATTGAGAAGCACTGAGAATACAGGCAGGAGAGACATCCAGGAAAGGTGAACTTCCTGAGTTGGCCTCTTCAGGTATCTCTTGAGACTGTCATTAGTTTATTCTGACTTCTGTGACAATTGAGGCCTCCAAGCACAATGGGGATGATGTTGAATACCTAGTCCTTTAGAGACTCCTGGAGTGACAGTCTCTAGGAGATGGTGTTGTATACCTGGCTAAGTAACGGTCTTGAAGGAGGGGTCTCTGTTACTCTGTAGGCTCTTAGGAAGTCCAAACTGAAGGACACTTAAGAAATCAACACGTTTGCTACTTCAGTAGTTTCAGTTCTATAGGAGAATTGAATTGTAGGTTTCTCCTACAGAATTGTAGGCAATTAGTGAATTGTACTCAATTAGTGAAGGTGTCCACCCATACCAACAGACACTGGATAGTTCTTGTTTTAGGCATGTGAGTAAAATCCAGTTGTCAGTCCTAGCCTGGATATCTTCCTTGTCTTTGTCTTCCTAGGAGAAGAAGTGTTTGATGTAAGGAGTTGCTCTAAAGACAAAGCTGGCAGACCTCCACAACCGGTTTTGCAGTCCTGAGTGGCTTAAATAGCTTAAATAGCCTTAAATAGCTCCTGGCTCAGCTGAAGAGTCTTGTTCCTTACAAGGTGGAAGTCTGGATGGGGAGTTTTAAGTGCCTTCCTCTTGCAGCAAGAAGGCAGACGGATTCTTTCTTGTTCAGACTGAAACCCTCCACCAGGCTATCATCTCTAGGAAGTGCTCATTGAGTCTTTTCAGTGCAGTATCATGCCTTATCTTTGGTAGGGGCTTCCCTACATCAGAGGGACATCTAAGCACTCAAGGGAGAGTATCCTTGAAGTCTTCTCTGGCAGCATAGGTCTGAAACTGCCTTTCATGGTCTTGTTCTGAGTTCTCCATCTCCTCTGGGAGAAAAGTAGTGGGATTAAGGGAAAAGCAAGTCTTGGGCTAGATAGTAGGCCCTTCACTCAGCAATGCATGATATTTTGAAAAGTGAGTGTCTGTCAACCAGAATCTTCCTTTTGGGTTGATAGCCCCGTCATGTTGGCGGGGGGTGCTTATTTTTTTTAGATTGTGTCCCAGGGTCAGGTTGATGTCTTTGGGGATGAGGATGGTGCTATTTGTCACCACTCACAGGCAAGCTCACTACCATTTGACTACCAGGTCTAGTTCTTTGCTAAGATACCCCACAGGCTGCTGAGATTGTCCCTTGATCTGAATCAACACATTTAAAGCGGCCCCTTTTGTATCTGCTACATATAGAGAGAAGAATTTGTTCATGGAGAGGCTTAATATCTGGATGTTGAGGTCTACTCATGTCAGAGAAAGCCTTGTGTGGCCTCTGGAACCCATGTCAAAATATAGGTCCCCAAGCTGTTCCGCTTTCCCATCCAGCTCTCTGCTGTGGCCTGGGAAAGCAGTAGAAGATGGCCCAAGTCCTTGGGCCCCTGCATCCACGTGGGAGATCCCAAGGAAGCTCCTGGCTCCTGGCTTCAGATTGGCGCAGCCCTGGCCATTGCTGCCAACTGGGGAGTAAACCATCGAATGGAAGACCTCTCTCTCTCTATGCCTCTCCTTCTCTCTATGTAACTCTGACTTTCAAATAAATAAATAAATCTTTAAAAAAAATAGGTCAGCTGGCACCATGGCTCACTTGGCTAATCTTCCACCTGTGGCGCCGGCACCCTGGATTCTAGTCCCGGTTGGGGCGCCGGGTACTAGTCCTGGTTGCTCCTCTTCCAGTCCGGCTCTCTAGTGTGGCCCGGGAGGGCAGTGGAGGATGGCCCAAGTGCTTGGTTCCAGCACCCGTATGGGAGACCGGGAGGAAGCACCCAGCTCCTGGCTTCAGATTGGCGCAGCATCCGCCGTAGTGGCCATTAGGGGAGTGAACCAACGGAAGGAAGACCTTTGTCTCTCTCTCACTGTCTTTAACTCTACCTGTCAAATAAAAAAAAATATAGGTCCCTGTCATCTGGGTGGCTTACATCAGTCGGTACCAAAAACTACCTATTCCCCATATGCAGAGGAGACTCAGATTTGACAAAAGACAAAAAATTAGCACCAGTATTTAGGAGGAAGTCAATGTCACGCATTCACAGGTTAGGATCACCTGGGATTTCTGGGTGCTGACAGTCTGGGTGGTAGGAGCCTGTAGGTCAGGACCCAGGCACTCTCAGTAGAGTTGGGTCATTCAAGGAATGGAGTCCAACCTCAGAGTGCTTGGTCTCTAGGGGCAATCAACCCTCAAATGACCCCCACTGCAAACAACTAAACAAAACAGGGATGTGGGTGTTGTCTCTGGTGATGGAAATATGGACATTCCTTCTTGAGGGCCCTGCCTGACCACAGCCATGGCACTTTGGCGATTCCTGGGGATCCTAGGTTGCATGGCCACAATGCTACCAGAGCTAAGATATTTTTCTTATCTCTTCTGTTTGGTTGTCAAGTCTCTTCATGGACCCAGTTGTAAAAGGCTGAACTGACAACCTCTAGGAGGTTTTCTAAGGTACTTTGAGCTCTAGTATACTGTTTTTGAAGCTTTATTCTAATATTTGAGTCTGACTAAGTAATGAATTTATTCTTCAGGACAGCCTATCAAATGGGGAGATAAGGAAGTCTGACTAATACCTGCCTGATTTTTTCCAGGGAGGCAGAGAGATTCTCTTCTCAACATTGCTTTATCAGGGACATCTTGATGTAACTTAAAGGCTTGCACTTTATCTAATGCATGTAAGAAGGCTGTCTTTAAGCTAGCTGTTTTCTAAACTGGCATTTTTTAGTGGGTAAAACTATTTCAGTTTTTTTCTTTAATGTCTGAGAATTCCAGTGCACAGTGGGACTGCCGGTGTGTCACTCTACTCCTACCCTGACTGTGACATCTCCCATCCCAGGTTTTAACCCTTGGGGTTAGGATGTGCCAGGGACAGGAGGGTTGTTAGCAAGGATAGCAGTGCAAGGCAGCTAGATCATAGCATGGCGGGGAGTAAACTACATGATATAAAGCCGTAGGGACGGGCCTTCTGTGGAACCAAGTCCCAGTGACCCTGTAGGTGAGACATCATACCTTTATACAAGCACAACAGTAGTTTGGCATCATTTCAAATTAACTCAAACAGTTATTATCTTACCCAATCGGAATCCTTATCGTTTCATTGCTACAAGGATTCAACTGGAAGCCTCAAGGTCAAAAGACTCAGTTTAGAGATTAAAAGCTAAAGAATTGTAAGAAATTTGAGCCATTTGGTCAAACGGAAAGTAGTAATTATGCACCTAACTTGAGTATTTTAACAAAAGCTGCTTGCAAGATCTAATAAGAAATACAGTGATAGCTCAATTAAAATAGGCAGATAATGCTAACTACTTGAAGATTCAGTTCTCCCAAGCAAGAGAATCAGATAACCCTGTTGTCAACGACTAAAGAAAAACAGTCATCAACAAAGAGTGGAAAAATATCTATCATGTTTAAAAGCGTTAATGGTTTAAGGCCCCTCTCTTGCTAGCTTAAGTGTGGAAACCTTTCTGGTCCCCTCCCTTACTGATATTTCAGACTGAATGAGGAAAGAGAAAAGACAGTGAAGAGTGCAGAGTTTAGTACAATTCCCTAATGGGCATTCAGAGTCTGGATTCAATCAGGGAGGCCTCAGATAATACCTTCAATTGCTCCAAAATCTTGCTCCACTCTCATGCATTTGATGAATTTCCATGAAAGGAAACTGAGGCAGAACAAGACCAATATTCTTAATGCTGAAAGGCAGAGGGGGGTTAATCAGGCTTGCTGGTCAGTTTTAACTGGCTGACACAGTTCAAGTGTTTTTAGTTGATAGTGGACTACAGTGGAGAACAAGAATTTCCAAAGAAAAAGGAGTACAGGCTGTCCGTCTTTACTCACACTTCTGACAATCCCAGACCTCTCATTAGATCCTGGATGAGCCCCCAAGAAATGCTGCGTAAGTCTGAGCTATTACAGTTTTTCCCCTACCAGATTCATGTTTCACATCCACAAAGAATAAAGAGTGCTAACAGGGAAAGGGGGATAAAGCAAAGTGGTTTATGGAAGAAAGCGGCGACATCAAAGCAAAGACGAAGCTGCCGGTGGTACCGAGAGGAGTCCCTGCAGAGGGAGCCATTGAGCTGATTGTCTACTTCTTTCAGGCCTTACAGGGGAGGTTCTCACGATTGGTCCAAGAGAGGGACAGTTTTGATTGTGTCTTGAGTGAAATTTCCAACTGGGACTCACTCAAGACAACAGAAAACACATGAAGCTGTCCTCCAGCACTCATAAAATTCCCATCACTTTCAGCAACCAGGAAAGCCTGACTACAGAGAACAGCAGATGGCACGAACCTTCTTCACAGAAGCCAGCTGCTTGGGCGGCTCGATTTTGCTCAGGTCCTCCAAGACCCCTCTGCAGGCGGTGCCAGGGGTGACCCTTGGTCCCTGTCTCCCGAGCTGGGTGGCTACCTCTCTATCTGCTGCTATAAACGTCTCAGGATCATTGTTTCTGTGACAAGGGGATCCACTCTTCGGATAACAGGCTCCTTAACAGATTCTGCTTGCTAGTCACATCTGTGTTGTTTAGCCTAGTGTTTGCCCCAGTGCTAACTATCACCTTGTGCAGCTAGCTAGTTGTAACATTCAATATAGCCTTCTGATTTTGACAGATGGATCCAAGCAAAAAGGCTGTATACAGTATGAAGCTCTGAATGTGTTTAAATAAAGGCAGATTTGGAAGTGGACTATCCCAGAAAGCCAACACAGATGAAACATTGAACATTCCCTGGGAATAAGACTCTGAAGGTTTTTTGTTTGTTTGTTTGTTTGTTTGTTTTGACAGGCAGAGTGGACAGTGAGAGAGAGAGAGACAGAGAGAAAGGTCTTCCCTTTTGCTGTTGGTTCACCCTCCAATGGCCACCGTGGCCAGTGCGCTGTGGCCGGCGCACCGCGCTGATCTGATGGCAGGAGCCAGGAGACAGGTACTTATCCTGGTCTCCCATGGGGTGCAGGGCCCAAGCACCTGGGCCATCCTCCACTGCACTCCCTGGCCACAGCAGAGAGCTGGCCTGGAAGAGGGGCAACTGGGACAGGATCCGGCGCCCTGACCGGGACTAGAACCCGGTGTGCCGGCGCCGCTAGGTGGAGGATTAGCCTAGTGAGCCGCGGCGCCGGCCCTGAAGGGTCTTAAATCCCAATAAATGCCCCTGCCCTAACCAGTGGCTACTGGGTTACTCATTTTTTAATTATAATTTTTATATATATTTGAAAGTTAAAGTGACAGAAATGCAGAGACACACAGAAAGAGCTCCCTTCTTCTGGTTCTCTCATCAAATGTTTGCAGGAACTGAGACTGTGCCAGGTTGAATGGAACTCCATGCGGGTCTCCCACAGGGGTGACAAGGGCTCGAGTAATGGAGCCATCATCTGTTGCCTTCCAGGGTGCACATTAGCAGAAAGCCGAAATCAGACAGGCACTCCTATAAGGGATGACAACATCCCAACCAGTGGCTTACCTGACACAGCAAATGCCTGTCTCTAAGGTGCTCATTTTCACTATGAATCTAGACTTTTGACTTCTAGGGAAACCAGAGTTGGAAAGGAAGGATTGAGTGAAGGACAAATTAAAATATTGTGGGGCCAGCACCGTGGTGCACTCTGTTAATCCTCCACCTTGCAGTGCCGGCATCCCATATGGGTGCTGGTTCTAGTCCTGGCTGCCTCTCTTCCAGTCTTGCTTTCTGCTATGGTCTGGGAAAGCAGTAGAAGGTGGCCCAAGTCCTTGGGCCCCTGCACCTGTGTGGGAGACCAGGAAGAATCACCTGGCTCCTGGCTTCGGACTGGCACAGCTCCAGCCATAGTGGCCATTTGGGGAATGAACCAACAAAAGGAAGACCTGTCTCTCTGTCTTTTCTCTTACTGTCTGTAACTCTAACTCTGAAATAAAATAAATAAAATCTTTAAAAAAATAAAGTATTGTAAAACCACATGTTCTTTCAAATAATGTAAAATGCTTTTTGAATAAATACTTTCAGTATTTTAAATAATACTCTTAGTGTTGCAGACTGATGCAAACATTTTGTTAGTTTTCAAAATTCTGAAAAACTTTATTCTGATTTTTATGTTAGTTTTATTGGAGAAGAAAATTTTCAGAGCTTCTTGCATTGAAATTTTTGCTAATGTCATCCTACCATATGATTTGAAAATGTTGTCCAAAATATCATCTTAATAGTTGATTAACTTCTTCTCATATGTGGAAATATTTGACATTATCATTTTGCTATTAGATATTGTATTGATTCATATACATTTTCCCTCCCAAACAATTATGCCCTGTAATGGCTAATCATATTTTTTCCATTTTAAATTTACTCTTTTATAATTTTTCATCCACTATAGTTTGTATATAGTTATCCACCAAGGCCTCATGTGTTATAATTTTATCTGCATTATCATATACCAAGAACGTGGAAGCTTAATTCCCCTGAGATGTCATGTTATAGCCATGGTACTGTAGCTAGCATTACATAAGGCCATTAGTGTGGAGCCCTCATGACTACTAGTGGTTTTCTTACCAGAAGGAGAAAGACAGCAGATACAGACACTGTGTGTCCCCTTCTTTGACCAGGAGGTCTCTTTTTCCTAACAAAGTAGCCTGATTGAGGTATTTTTTTAAAGATTTATTTTATTTATTTGAAAGAGTTACAGAGAGAGGTAGAGACAGAGAGAGGTCTTCCATCTGCTGGTACAATCCTCAGATGGCTGCAACAGCCGGAACTACGCCAATCCGAAGGCAGGAGCCAGGAGCTTCCTCCGGGTCTCCCACGTGGGTGGGGGACCCAAGGACTTGGGCCATCTTCCACTGCTTTCCCAGGCCATAGCAGAGAGCTGGATCAGAAATGGAGCAGCCAGGACTCAACCCAGGCCCATATGAGATGCTGGGACTGCAGGCAGCTGCTTTACCTGCTGTGCCACAGCACTGTCCCCAGTTGAGCTATTTTTTAAACAATAACAAAAATTTGACTAATACACTGTATCTGCTTTCTTTTTTAAAAGTTTATTTCTAGCTCTTTCATTATTTCTGCAAAAAAATTTCTATATTTTACAATAGATACATGCACACAGTTTATGTGTTCCTCTGGAACTACACAAATTGAATTTTGTACTTTCAAATGTAGTATTTTATTCTCTATTATGTATTTGAGGTTTATTTCTTGTGCTGTTACCTCTCTGACTGAGATTGTTTTAGGACATTTTGGCTAACGTAACAAGGCTGAAGTTTATTTTGAAGGTGTTTGGATGCTCACACACTCAGGTACTCAGGAGAATAAAGATCCAGGTCAGAAAATCCGTGGGAACCAAGGTGGGAGCCGCACCAGAGAAAGAGGCCTTTCTGAGTACAATGTCGCTAGCTCTGCAACTGATGGGTGACCTATCCTAGTCCTTGCCAGTCACATCCTGTGGTTTATGGTTTATGCTTTTATATCAGAATGAGGTGAGAAGAAATGTCTTTGAATAAACATGCCTGAATGCCATTAATTTCTGATTGCTGTATTCTATATGTGAATTCTGTGTGTGCTTCTAGACTTTTGTGTCTAATTCCTCCTCCTCTTTTGATTGGATATCTTCAGAAACCAGCAATATCTTAATTGTATATATATATATACACAATATATACATAAATATCTTAATTATATATATATAGTGCATATGTGTGTGTGTGTGTATATATATATATATATATATATATGGAGTGGTACAGACACAATTGTAGATACAGCCATTGTAGATACAAGCATAGGGAATGAGTAAAGAACACCTTTCTTTCAGGCTTCCAGGCTTACTCAGAAACATCAGGGACTCTATTAAATTATTGCCTGTCACTCACAGGTGTCAAACTGGGAGTCCCCCCCGCCCATCAACACAAACTTGATTTACCCTCTCTGAAACCTGGCTTTCATCTGGCCAATCACCTTTACACAGCATCAGGAAGGCTCCCGTCTCTACAGGGCTGCCCTGCATGATTTAATTGTTCCTTTCATTTGAAGATGACAACCATTTTTACTAAACATTGCTGCTTCTTCACCTGTTTCCATGTGGTCACCAAGTCGGACTGAGCTTTTGAACCCACATCCTAAGTACAGCACAGCCCCAGGCTTCTGGATCCACTTTGGCTCCATGGACACCTAGAGTGGGGGTCTTAGTACCCCAGCAACCCCTGTCCTGTGGCCCAGAGCTCCTGGTGGGCAATGCCAGACTGTGACCAAAACCACCCGCTCCATGACTTTCCCTCCCTTCCTGTCCTGGCTCTGCTTCTATGACATATTGCACAAGAACCTACATTTTTCTCCCAAGTATTTAGCATCTGGTGCTAAATTCATACATTTAACCCTCAAGATCAGTTTTGTTTTTAGATTAAGGTTTCATTTTTCTTTCAGGCCCCATTCATCCTGGACTTTCAGTATTAATATTTCATTTTATTAATTTATTAATCATTTCACTCACATCTTTGAAGATGTTAACCTGTGTTTGTTTTCTCATTTATCTTCATCTCATGCAGCTGCATTTTTGTTATTTAATTACAATTTTTGCTCCTTATTATTTTGCCATGTACAGGCATGTTTTGAACATGAAAATGTGTAGAAACAACTTAAAATGAAAAAATAGTGCCACTTTTATTCCACAATGTTTCTTTTCCTCTTTATTACGTAGTTAACTAAGATGCATCTGAATACAACTTGTATATTTTTCCAATTGTTCTCAGTGGGGAATTAGTACAATTATCTAGTTCATAGTTAATACACATAATCACTCTATGTGTTGATGCATTTATTTATTTATATTTTTGTCTTCTGCAACAAATTGTGGATTACCTAAGGAATGTGGTATTATCTTATTCACTTTAGATATCTGGCATCCTGAAAAATGTGCCCATGTTGTGGTCACTTCATGTGTGTTTATTGACTCATCAGTGGAAGACCAGTGTACTGAGAAGTCTGAGAATAAAAAATAATGGAAAATCTGAAAAATTCAGTATGTCTATGTAGACAACAGTTCCCAGGAATCCTGAAAGGCAACCTGGTTATTGCCATCTGAAAGATTTCAGATCACAGACCACCACTGTAAAATCACAAGCCCTCTGATTTGTACAAGTGTCATCTCTTCAAATGAAATGCTGTCATACATATCATGAACTGAAGTCCAAGGTGGAAAAATGAGTTAATGGTCACGAAGTACTTAGCGAATTGAGTGATGCTTGAATGTTTAGTCACTGAACATTTATTGTTGTAATAGTATCATCTCCCGAGTATGTGAACCACACTAGAAGTGCTCCATAGGGAACAGCCTCTCTGAAGTAATTTGGAGGTGAAGAATCAGGTTAAATGGGACTAACAGAGTCAATTCTTCCTTATTTCATATTACTAAGTAGACCACCGTAGCTATCTCATAAACAGGAAATGCCCACTAATTCTTTTTCACAGTATTCGTCATATGTGGGTGTGTGTGTGCATGTACTTCCTTTATTCCTGGAAACTTTTTTTAGGAGTTTCTCATCTGCCTTCTACTTTCTAGACAGGAAAGAGAAATTCAGTGAAAAGAACAACGTCTCAGAATTCCTAAAAGTCTTTTGTTCCTATGATTTTTCTCACAATTATTAGATACATTACCAGTTGATTGGCAATTGGGAAGGACCTGCAAGACAAGTACCCAAAAGGGAAGTCGGTGTTTGTAGCAGGTGCAGCTTTCCCTGATCAGCATTCACACCTCATGGCCGTATTACCTGCTTCTCAGATGCCTCTTGGGGAATCTGCTCTCCTGTCTGGAACAAGTCTATCGCAGTGACATTCAGTCGTATCTCAGATTCAAGTCTCAATTAAACACTCAGCTCTGGAGACTGTGGCCTAACCCAATTCTGCCATGGGTAGTCCTGAAATGGCTTCACAGGAGTCTGGAAAGTAAAATTTGTCACTTTCCCCAATTGTGCTTCCAGAATGATATATTCTCTTCCCACTGGATCTTAAAGTTAGGCCCACATAAACTCTGGCAACTCCTGGTGTTGATGAATGAAAACTGCTGAGGAAGGCATTTGAACAGCAGGGAAGAGAGCTGACAGACAATGTGCCTTACACAACACCTCCAAGCAGATCCAATCCTAGCCTGGTTAACCTTTGACTTTCATTCATGTAATTCAATCATTATTACCCTGTAAGATGCAAAGAAAACAATTCTAACACATTTTTTCTGATATTTTGATATACAAGGGGATTTCAATAAATTCATTAAAAGTGGAATTAAAAAAGAAGTTTACAAAATTATGACAGCTGGGCATACGGTTGTCTTCAGGAAACTCACTGAAAATATGTACTATTTAAAAATTACATGTAGTTTTTGAAGAAAAATTGTACCAAAATAAACCTGCCTTTTATTCCTTATTTAAAATCACATCTGTCTCATTTATTTTACGGGGAAGTGGGGGCTGGAGGGAAAGAGAGAGAGAAACAGAGAGAGAAAGAGAAACAGAGAGAGAGAGAGAGAGAGCAAGCAGCAGAGCTGTGGCTTAGTGGGTTAAGCTGCTGCCTTCAGTGCAGGTATCCCAAATGGCGCCGATTCGAGACCCAGTTGCTCCACTTCCAATCCAGCTCTCTGCTAAACCTGGGAAAGCAATGAAAGATTACCCAAGTCCTTGGGCCCCTGCTCCCACATGGGACACTTGGAAAAAGCTCCTGGTTCCTGGCTTCGGATCCGTGCAGCTCTGACCATTGTGGCCAATTGGGGAGCAGATGGAAGACCTCTCTCTCTCTCTCTCTCTCTCTCTTTCTCTCTCTCTGTCTGCGTCTCTGTGTAACTCTTTCAAATAAGTAAATAAAATCTTAAAAGACACAGAGAGAGAGAGAGAGAGAGAGAGAGAGAGAGACTCCCAAATACCTTAGTGGCTGACACTAGGAAGGGCAGACATTAAGAGCAGAGAATTCAATCCAGGTCTCATCCAGACATGGCAGGAGCCCATGGCAGGAACTCAGTGACTTGAGCCATCACTGCTGCCTCCCAGGTTTACATCGGCAGGAGGCTGTAGTCAGAAGCCAAAGCTAGGAATGAAACTTAGGCCCTTCTATATGGTAGGCAATTCGTCCTAATTAGCGTCTTAATCACTATGCTAAATTCTTGCCTCTAATCCTATCATTTAATTCCATTGTTCCACAAATCTTTTGGAATGCATAATATATAAAATTTATAAATACACTTTATGTATAATTTATAAATACATATTATTTATATTTTTATTTTAAATAAGAGGTAAAATCTCTTTTAGTTAAGTAGCAAAAGCAATAATTTGAGAATGACTGAAACATATAAACTTCTTTATCGTATTTATGTTAGAAGATAAAGCTTTATTATGTACATTTCAAATTTAATAGCATTAACTTAATGTCTAATTACAAGTATTAATGATTATTCTTTCAACATGCACTTACTGAATCCTATTTGCAAGTCTTTGTTCTTGGTCCTGGGGATCCAGAAGAGACCACCAGTCTTGTCAGTGTTCTGGGAGGACCAAGGGAGGCAAGCAAGAGACAATGGAACATAAACTAACAAAGAAACATGAAGGGCGGGAGAAGGAAGAACTTCCATCAGAAGTCACTTCAATTTTCATGATCAATGAGATCTCACTAATTAAACAGTGGCACATCCTAGCCTTACGTACATCTCTGGTAAGAGGACACTACCCATGAATTTCTTCTTTTAATATTTATTTCTTTTATTTGAAAGCCGAAAGCCGGGGTGGGGAGGTAATCTTCCATCTTCTGGTTAAATGGCTGCAAAGGCCAGGGCTGTGTCAGCCTGAAGCCAAAAGCTCTGAGCTTCTAGTTCTCCCACGTTCATACAGGGACCCAAGCACTTGGGCCCTCTTCCATTGCTTCCCCTGACACATTGGCAGGGAGCTGGGATGGGAGTGGAGAAGCCTGGTATCAAACAAGTGCCTATATGGGGATACTGGCATCACAGGCAGAGGCTTATCCTGCTCTGCCACAGTGCTGGACCCAACCTTGGAGCTCTTAAAGTAATACTACCGTTAGTTATAAAAAGTATTATATATAATCTCTCCCCTTACCTTCCATCACTTGCAGATGTGTCGCTCCCCCATTCGCGGAGGAACGACACTGGACCCTGCGCTGTTCTTTCTGCCCGGCCCTTCCCGGGTTAGCTGCTGGTCCCCCACTCGCGGAGGAACGACGCCTTCCCAGGTTAACTGTGGAAGGGCGGCACCCCCTGCCGCTTTCCCCGCTTCCGCGGAGGAGCGGCACACTGCCGGCTGGCTCTCTCGGGGGCTGCTCAGATGTTCCTCAGGTGTTCCTGGTGCATGTTGTCTCTCTCCTCCTTTATAGTCCTCTTCCACCAATCCCAACTCTGCTACCCACATGCCGAGCACGCTGCTCTCCTCCGATCAGGAGCAGGATCAGCTCCTGCAGCTTATCAGTCAAACTGATGAGGCAGCTGCATAGAGGTTGTTTGGTCTCTCTCTCAGCACCAATTTGTGGGAGAGCAGATGCATAGAATAAGTCTTAATTCCAGTAACTTAGTCTAGTCTCAGTTGCTCCCCACACAGACGTGTTTACAGATATCTTTTACAGTACTCTGGATTGTCTGTACTCAGGAATTTTCACATTTTTTTCTTTACTTTCACTGTCATCTTGTGTATAAATGTTGATGTATCATACACACCAGCACAATGAAAGCAACGGATTTAAGAGACTGAAACTGTGAAGTATTCTTTTCTTTTTTTTTAACTTTTATTTAATGAATATAAATTTCCAAAGTACAGCTTATGGATTACAATGGCTTCCCCCCCATAACGTCCCTCCCACCCGCAACCCTCCCCTTTCACACTCCCTCTCCCTTTCCATTCACATCAAGATTCATTTTCGATTCTCTCTATATACAGATCAGTTTAGCATACATTAAGTAAAGATTTCAACAGTTTGCTCCCACACAGAAACATAAAGTGAAAAATACTGTTTGAGTACTAGTTATAGCATTATATATGGTTATATATAGTTATAGCATTATATATGGAAGCCCCCTGAGTTCACTGACTCTGATCATATTTAGACAAGGCCATGGTCAAAATGGAAGTTCTCTCAAAGATTTATTTATTTATTTGAAAGTCAGAGTTACACACAAAGAGAAGAGGCAGAGAGAGAGAGAGAGGTCTTCCATCTGCTGGTTCACTCCCCAATTGGCCACAATGGCCGGGGCTTCGCCCATCCAAAGCCAGGAACCAGGAGCTTCTTCCAGGTCTCCTACGCAGGTATAGGGACCCACGGACTTGGGCCATCTTCTTTTGCTTTCCCAGGCCATAGCAGGAGCAGGATTGGAAGTGGAGTAGACGGGACTCAAACCAGCACTCATATTGGATGCCGGCACTGCAGGTGGAGGCTTTACCTGTTATGCGACAGCACCAGCCCCAGTATTTCTTCATTTGTCACTGTGTTTTTTGCTATGATCTTCACAACATTTTTAATTAACCAGAAGTCACTGCAATTAGCAAAGAAAAAAAAGAAAGAGAGAAAAACAAAAAGACTCAATAATAAAAGATATGGACCAAAATCAACTATCACCCGGCTGAGATTTTCTGTGAATTGTGCTTTGTTGTGATCAGTGGTTTCCCCGTGAGCTTTCACTGTCCCTCTCCCGTATAAATGCACTTTCCCGTTAAGTTCTTTCAGTCATTCATGCAACATTCCATACCCGTTAATTATCTATGTTAAATCAACAATGGGAGTCACTGTGCACTTACTCCCCATGTAAGATCTCTGTCCTTAATGTGTTGTACTATGTGAATCAACAGTAAAACTAGTATTCCAACAGTACTTTATACTTTGTGTGTCTGTGTGAGTGCAATCTGTTGAAATCTTAGTCTATACTAAGTTAATTTTCTGTATATAAAGATAGTTCAAAATGAATCTTAATGAAGAATGGGATGGGAGAGGGAGTAGGAGATGGGATGGTTTGCAGGTGGGAGGGTAGTTATAAGGGGAAAAACTGCTATAATCCGAAAGTTGTAATTTGGAAGTTTATATTTATTAAATAAAAGTTTAAAATAAAATAAAATAAATAATGAAAAAAATTATCTACTGCTACTACTGAACTCAAAGCAACTTCTGACAAGGGTGAGCACGTCAGCCACGTGTGAGAAGCTGATTATCACAGTCAATATCTTGCAAGTTAATCAGGGGAAAAAACAGGCGTCAATGATGCCACACTAAAACTGCAAGATCTTTTTTTTTTTTTAAGATTTATTTATTTATTTGAGAGGTAGATTTACAGACAGTGAGAGGAAGAGACAGAGAGAAAGGTCTTCCTTCCGTTCGTTCACTCCCCAATTGTCTGCACTGGCCAGAGTTGCACCAATCCGAAGCCAGGAGCCAGGAGCCTGGAGCTTCTTCCTGGTTCCCCTCGTGGGTGCAGGGGCCCAAGCACCTGGGCCATCCTCTACTGCTTTCCCAGGCCATAGCAAAGAGCCAGATCCGAAGAGGAGCAGCCGGGACTAGAACCAGCGCCCATATGGAATACGTGTACCACAGGCAGAGCAGTAACCTACTGCGCCACGGCACTGGCCCCGCATCATCTTTTATTATGCCAGAGAATTCAGAGTTTATTGATACAATATTGACTAATAAATAAAGCCTGTTTTAAACCTATCTGTAGAACTTAAATGTAACTTGCCCACTAAATCACTAACCACAATATAAAGTAAACAGCAGCTGAAAGATATTGTGTTTATGGAAAGTTAAATTTCTATTTGAATATGTTAACCTAATTATGCTACATCTCTTGTATCAACTGGATATTTTGGCCAAAGGTATATGAGGACAAATAGAGGTCTCTTCTCTACTAGTTGTTTTCAAAAGTGCATAAGCGCTGATAAAAGCCTCTCTATAGCAGTGTTGTGTGTGGTAATTCTGTACACCTGTAAGTTCTTATATGATGATGGCGTCTAGAGAGGGAATCTTTCAACATCTTCCTGTACTCACTGGCCATCATTTTCCGCAGGTTTGGACTGACTGATTTCTCTGTCAGATGGTGAAAGCATATGAAACTACAGCAATTACATAAATAAGGTAGCATATAAAATCAACAAAAATATCAAGTTAAAGAAAAATAATGACCACTTTGAAATATACAGTAATATACAAATTAATAGATAGTAAAAGCATAAAAATTAGAGAAGATATATTATGAGAATATCTATTTAACTATTTTAGTGAAAAGGAACTTGCAACATAGAATTAATATAAATTCCAAAATAGTAAGAAGTAACCATGAAAGTAATAATAGGCAACAGATCTTTCTCTGATCACAGGATGGTAAGGATGTTCAAAGTATACACTTTGAAAGAAAATTTAATATATAATCACTCTCATAAAAATGTAGAAGTCTTCTTCATTAAGATCCATACCAGATTAGGGAATATCATTAAATGGAAAGATATGCATGCCTTGTAAGATAGAACTCAAATACCTTTAATGTACTGCTCGATAGAAAAACGCAGATGCACCTCATCTGCTGCCCATTAATTATCTTCCCCAATTCTCCTCCCATACACTCCCAGCCTCTGGTAACCCCCGTTCAACAGTCAACTTCTCTGGAAGTACTTTATTTTAGATTCCACAAAGGCACCAAGAAAAAAGATATGAATAAAAGGTTTGCAAAACATGGAGCACATTCGACAAATCAAACAAATAAATGGTTTTAAATAATCATTCTCTGATTAAGGATTACTTATAATAGATTATTTGCCTTTATAACACATGATAGGCAGTCTTTTTTTGAATTGCTCTTTTTGTAAAAGAAAACAGATTTCATGCATTCCATAGATACAGATCTAAGAATATAACAAACTTTCCACTAAAATTAGGATTTAGAAAAGCACCTTTTATGTGCTTAGTTGTTACTGTTTCTCCTCGGACCAGTACTTTCATATTATTACTCCCAAAATATCTTTCAAGTTTATATATTTTTATATTTTTTTCTTTCTCCTTTTTTTTTTTTTTTTTTTTTTTTTTACAGGCAGAGTGGACAGTGAGAGAGAGAGAGAGAGAGAAAGGTCTTCCTTTGCCGTTGATTCACCCTCCAATGGCCGCCACAGCTGGCGCGCTGCGGCCGGTGCACTGCGCTGATCTGAAACCAGGAGCCAGGTACTTATCCTGGTCTCCCATGGGGTGCAGGGCCCAAGCACTTGGGCCATCCTCCACTGCACTCCCGGGCCACAGCAGAGAGGTGGCCTGGAAGAGGGGCAACTGGGACAGAATCCAGCGCCCCGACCGGGACTAGAACCCGGTGTGCCGGCGCCGCAAGGCGGAGGATTAGCCTAGTGAGCCACGGCGCGGCCTATATTTATATTTTTAAAAGAAAATGCTGTTTGTTTATTTATTTGAAAGGTTCAGCAACAAAGAGCAAGGAAGAGACAAACAGAAAGATCTTCCATCCTCTAGTTCACTCCCCAAATTGCCACAAAAGCCAAGACTGGGCCAAGCCCGAGCCAGGAATCAGGCACTCCATCCTGAACCCCAGAGGGTTGGAGCAACCAGGGCAGCTTCCCAGGTGCATCAGCGTAAACTGGATCAGAAGCAGAGCAGCCTGGACTCCAACCAGCCCTCTAATAGGGAATGTTGGCAGCATAAGCATCAGTCGACCCTGCTGTGCTGCAACACAGGTCCGTTCTAATAGTATCCTGAGAGACTTCTTTTGCATTTGTAGCCAAGAACAAACTCTGGGTTAGCTGATGGGTACATTCTTTACTCCTTGTTGGAGATATGACTATTTTCATAACAAGAAGGCAGACTTAGATTGCATTTTTATCTGTCGAATTTTTCAAACATCACAGTGAATTATAATAACCCTTATATGTATAAATACTTATTTAAATATAATACATAGCAATATAATAGCACAATTATACCAATACACTCAAAGAAATACATTATTATAAATATAAAATAGGGACCAGGGGGCTCAAATTTAGGTTATATTGTATCACAAATGAGAGTAATTGTGGAATTACCATTTTAGGACTCTGAAACGCATGAGAAATCGTCCCATTTCAGAAGATAGTCATATTAATTCTTAAAGAGAAGGTCACCTTTAAAACTTTGTGATAAGAGGATAGGTAATGATTTCCATAATTTTTACAGTTTGTATATATGGACATATGTAATATGCAGATGTGTGTCTCCCAACACGATGCATTCATCTGCTGAATCCAAGGATAGAGTCTCTAATTTTCAGTGTGTGCATTGCATTCCTTTATTTCAAATCAGTCTAGATTTATTTTGAGCAATGATTCTATTTCATAGTTTAATCCACTCCTATCAACACTATGCCATAAGTATTGGTTCATCTCTTTTATCTACTAGTAATATGGGCATTTAGTTCCATATTTTAATTAATAAATACCCATTTTGCCTTAAGGGCTGATTCTGAGTCCAGAGTGCTGTTTAGGACATCTGCCATTATATGGGTCTGCTGTGAAAAAATAAATAAATAAATAAATACCCATTTTGAAAACTATTGCCTTAAGTTATTGATCAATTGCCCTTCCAATCAATACTGTTTGTTTCAACATTGAACCAAATATGCTGGGATTATTTTTCCCTTTATTTGAGGCATTATTAAAAATATTCATTTTGAGGCCACCACTGTGGCATAGCAGATAAAGCCGTTGCCTGCAATGCCCTCATCATATATGGGCACTGTTTCAGGAGCCAGCTGCTCCAATTCTGATCCAGCTCTCTGCAATGGCGTAGGAAAGCAGTAGAAGATGACCCAAGTGCTTGGGTCCTTGTGTGGGAAACCGGGAAGAAGTTCTTCACTCCCAGCCTTTGATGGGCCCAGCGTCAGCCATTGAGGCCATTTGAGGAGTGAACCAGCAAATGGAAGACTTTCTGCTCTCTCTGCCTCTGCCTCTCTGTAACTCTGTGTTTCAAATAAATAAGTAAATCTTTAAAATATTTTCCTATTACACAGTCATCAGCTTGATCTTCTAACAGTTCTCCTGGGGTACATGCAAAGAATTTGTGAACTGGTTTCCATTTTCTAGGATTAACGAGTTGCTTCAGTAGAACTAATCCTGAGTGAAATCCTTCAGGAAAGACCTGCAAATAGATAAATCTTCTGAAAGCTTGTATGTCCTGTGTTATGATGCTTTGTTCTATCCTCACACTAAAAGGATAACAGGTGAACACACAATCTCTTCACTATATGCAAATTTCTAGTGCCACCACTGATACAAAATGTGAATTATGTTGAGGCTTTTTTTTAACCCTCATCTATAACTTTGAATGATTTTATCCTTGTTTTGACATTTCATGTGATTTTTAGATTTTGCTTTTTTTCCATTTTATTTTTCCATCATTTTTCTGGGTACTGAAGGAGTCTTCCAATATGAAGAATTATAAATATATGGCAAGGACATTCATTTTATTATTTACTGATGATTGCATTTCTCCATTCTCTTTCTTCAACCTTTCTAGGATACTAATTGTTGAAAGGTGGTCTGCCAGAGTGCTCTTTATGTTTGCAACCCATCTGTTTTGTTTTCACATCAATATGCTTGAATATTTTTCAATCCTAGTCTATCGTGTCTCATTAGATAGATTTGAAATTACTAAACCATTTGAAGGCCTACCACCAAGTCCAAATACTACAGTGGAATCTTGAATCAGAGCATAAAAGAGGTGACTGAATATTCAAATGCTTGCTTGTTTATTATCCCATGCAGTTTCTTCCCATTGGTTTCATCAGACACCTACCTGCTACCTGTTCTTTTATGTTTAATCTATTTATGAAAACTCCATTTTCCCTTGCTGTGATACTGCTGACTTGGTAAGTATTACAGATTTATGGATATTTTGTCAGGGACTAGAGATCAGGAAACACACAAACTCCATCAATCAATTTGAACAGAAAGAATTTACTTAACATGTGAAGGAGATGATCTTCATCTTAACCTGGTTCAATTATCTTAAGACTAGCTGAATCCACAGAACCTAAACCTAAACAGCTTTTTAGATTGAATTCTACTCGTGAAACAAATTTCATGGGCAAGTTCTATTTATACTCTTTCAATTCTTGACAGCTTTATTGTGATATAATTGAAATACATAAAAATGCACAATTTTAATGTATAAAATTGGATGTGTTAGCACAGATAGATGAATGTACTCATGACACTGTAACAACAAAATTTTAGCTTCTCTTATATGTTTATTTTTATATTTTGTTATTTTTCTTTTAGATTGAATTACCCAATGGGATTCTGACTCAGAGGAACTGAAACTTTTATTTTCACAGTTCATCTGGAGAGCTTATCAAGGAGAGACAATGAGTCATGTTCTCATCAGAGCTACCACATGGAGTTTGCAATGCTCTTGTTATCATGAGGTGGCATGGTAGCACGGACATCTTGAGATTAATTTGTGGATAAACTGGCACCTTATTAACTTAATTTGTAGATACCCAATTATTAGCAATATATTGACTTTTGATACATTTATTGACATATGGTATTTCTTCAGTCAGTGTGCATATTGTTTTTTAATGTTCACTAATTGATTTTCACCTACTTAGGTAGAGAGAGAGAGAGGGAGAGAGAGTGAGAGAAAGAGAGAGATCATGATGTGTAAGCAATTAGTCCAGAGCTCCACTGGGGTTTCCCCCATTGGTGTCACAGGCCAGGGCACTTGGGCCACCATCTGCCACCTCCCAGGATGCATCAGCAGGAAGTTGGATTGGAAGAGAGGTGTGGGGACTGGAACCAGCACTCCAATATGAGATGAGATGCATGTATCTCCAGTGGCACCTTAAACTTCAGTGTCACAACAACGGCTTCCACTGTTTATTTTATGTAGTATTTTTAAAAGCTAGTCAGAGATTTCTTTACATTTTTTTTTTTTGACAGGCAGAGTGGACAGTGTGAGAGAGAGACAGAGAGAAAGGTCTTCCTTTGCGGTTGTTCACTCTCCAATGGCCGCCAGGGCCGGTACGCCCTGGCCAGTGTGCCGCGGCCAGCGCACTGTGCTGATCCGAAGCCAGGAGCCAGGTGCTTCTCCTGGTCTCCCATGGAGTGCAGGGCCCAAGCACTTGGGCCATCCTCCACTGTGCTCCCTGGCCACAGCAGAGAGCTGGCCTGGAAGAGGGGCAACCAGGACAGACTCCGGCTAGTCCCAAACGGGACTAGAACCCAGTGTGCCAGCGCCACTGGCAGAGGATTAGCCTATTGAGCCGCAGCGCCGGCTGATATCTTTATATATTATAGTAAAATTATTTTCTTCCTTGATATAATGCTACATACAATGTTCTCTGTGCTTTATTCAATGTTTAAATAAATAATTTGTAATATTTTCTTATCATTTTATGCTTATGATTTTGTATCTTTGTCTTATTCATTTTCTTTCTTTCTTTCTTTCTTTTTTTTTTTTTTTTTTTTTTTTGACAGGCAGAGTGGATAGTGAGAGAGAGAGACAGAGAGAAAGGTCTCCATTTACCGTTGGTTCACCCCCCACTGGCCTCTGCAGCTGGCGTACCGTGCTGATCCGAAGCCAGGAGCCAGGTGCTTCTCCTGGTCTCCCATGGGGTGCAGGGCCCAAGCACTTGGGCCATCCTCCACTGCACTCCCTGGCCACAGCAGAGAGCTGGACTGGAAGAGGAGCAACCCGGACAGAATCCGGCGCCCTGACTGGGACTAGAACCCGGGGTGCCGGCCCCGCAGGCACTGACCTATTCATTTTCCTATGTCTAGACAGTTATTGAAAGTATATGTTTTTATGAAAAAATCTTATTTATAAATTCCATTTTGTGAAATTATGATTATTTCCAAAATAATACCAAATTGTAGTCCAGTGAATTACTGGATATAATTTGAATTTGGTTTATATACCAGCTATTTCTTAGTAAATTTTGCTGTCTATAAAAATGGCCATAACATTATTATTCCTCAATACTAACATATCAATTCAGTCAACTTCAATTTCCATTGCAAAAATAGACTCTATAGGGGCTAGAGTGGTAGTGTACTCGGTTAATCCTCTGCCTGCTGCACCGGCATCCCATACGGGCTACAGGTTCTAGTCCCGGTTGTTCCTCTTCCAGTCCAGCTCTCTGCTGTGGTGCGGGAAGACAGTGGAGGATAGCCCAAGTGCTTGGGCCCCTGCACCCATGTGGGAGACCAGGAGAAGGCACCTGGCTCCTGGCTTTGGATCTGTGTAGCTCAACCCTTTGGGGCCATTTGGGGAGTGAACCAACAGAAGGAAAACCTTTCTCTCTGTCTCTCTCTCTCACTGTCTGTAAGCCTACCTGTCAAATAAATAAATATAAATCTTTAAAAATAAAAAATAGACCCCATCGAACTAACTCAAATGACCTTAGATTACTATTTTTCTGACTATTTGAAAGATAGGGGAATAGTAAATTATATATAACACAGTAAGTTCTTCTACTTACTTTAATGCCACACAGTGCACTGTGCATTGATAATAACTAAATTATGCATTTAGTACTCCTAATAATGTTGTCAATTCATGAATTCCAATTGAACCTATTTATTTTATTAAGCTTGAGAGCTGTGACCTATCTAGAGATTCCAGTTACGCTCAACTAATTAAAGCATCGAAATAGCAAGGTTGAAAATGGCACACATGTAAAGTGCTTAATGCAAATTTAAATTAATGAGTAAAGTAAATTTAGATGTGCCCTGTTTCTACACAATTAATAAAGAGTTGTCTCTTTGCCAATACGCTTGTCCTGCTTATCATACACACAAAAAGTCAGTGTTTTTTTGAAACATGATTTTATGCATTTTCACATATGGAGTTTTAATATAAAATTTAGTAAAATACTTTTCAAAAAATTATTTTTGAAAAAGGTCTCTTGATGTCCTGGTACTTTAGGTTAGGGCTATGTATAGTATTTATTTATTTATTTATTTTTTACTTTTTTTTCTTTTTTGGACAGGTAGAGTTAGTGAGAGAGAGAAGCAGAGAGAGAGTTATAGACAGAGAGAGAGACAGAGAGAAAGGTCTTCCTTTCCATTGATTCACCCCCGAAATGGCCCCCATGACTGGCACGCTACGCCTGTCTGAAGCCAGGAGCCAGGTACTTATCCTGGTCTCCCCATGGGGTGCAGGGCCCAAGCACTTGGGCCATCCTCCACTGCACTCCCGGGCCACAGCAGAGAGCTGGCCTGGAAGAGGAGCAACCGGGACAGAATCTGGCGCCCCAATCGGGACTAGAACCCAGGGTGCCGGCACCGCAGGCAGAGGATTAGCCAAGTGAGCCGCGTCGCCGGCCTATGTGTAGCATTTAGAGTTGGCACTCTGTGTCACTGAGTTTTCCATCCATGGATTCAACCAAGTGTGGACTGAAAATATTTTTCAAACTGTTGCACTGTTGCTGATGTGTACCATGTCCTTACCTATAAGAAGGTGTCCCTGTAGAACATTTTCTTGTCATTATTTCTAAACATTATAACATAACCACTATTTGTATAGCATTTCCACTGAATAGACATTCTGAGTAATCCAGAGATGATTTAAAGTATATGGAGGATGTGCCAGGCTTATTTACAAATGCTACACCATAGCAGGAATCTGAGAATCCACAAACTTTGGTTATTTCTGGGGGACCTAGGTGCATTTCTGTCATGTACTCTGAGACCCTTCTACTTTATTACAGATGGACGTTCTTATAGACACTGAAATCCCTCTCTAGTTTTGTTTTACATTAATTTATCTCTAATATAGAAATATGAAATTAATTTCAATATTTAAAGACATAATGAGCTAGCCATAGAGCTATGCAAAGAGAGAGAGAGAATAAAATTCAAAAGGATATGGAGGAAGACAAAGAGGTGGAAAATAGCAAGTTAAGAACTAAAGATATATTAAGATATAACCTTGCATATTTGTGTCTGCATACTCACACAGGCATAATTTTAATACATTGCTTAGTTTGGATTTTTCTTATTTGAGTTTCTTAGGTAAAGAAAAATAATCCTGGCTGCACCTTCAGACCATGAATTTCTAAGATCAGGAAGATTGTTTCCAGTCAGGTTTTAGTGTATATTCCTGGACACATTTGAATTTTCACTAAAAGCAAGAAAAAATAATCTCAATCCCATGAGATTCTCAGGTTCTCCACCATGAACTTTAAAAAAAATGTTCCTCCATTTCTAAAGTAGAAACAATTCCACAAGCTTTCCTTCCAAAAGCATCAACAAAATGGACATGTAGGGTTCTACACCACAGTTATCACTCAGTTCCTAACAGCATAGCTTTCCCTATCCAGTTCCCACTTCCTCGGGATCAGTCACCTTCAGTCACTGCAGTCTGAAAATACTAAGTGGAAAATTCGAGAAATGCAGTGGTAAGTTTCACACGTGCACCATGCTAGGTAGCATAATGGAATCTCAGCTATCCTGACTGCCCTGCATCCCTGTCCCTGGTGTGTGCCGCCTGCCTGTTAGCAGGTTTGCCTTGCTTCTGTATTCAGGTGAACTTTATTCCACTTAGTGACTCCCCAAAAGGCAAGAGTCGTAATCTGGACAGCCTAGAAATGCCAAGGAGAGGCATTAATTGCTTCCTTTAAGTGAAAATGTGAAAATTCTCCTTAACAAAGAAAGAACACAGCACCGACATCACTAAGATCTACGTTACAGTAAGATATTTTGAGACAGAGAGAGAGGAAGAGAGAGCTCTTATGCACATAACTTTCATTGTAATACCCTGGCATACTGATTTAATTGCATTATTATTATTGCTTTTTAATTATTACTGTGCCACATGTATACATTGAACTGCATCATAGTTGTGCTTGTATAGAAGACATGAAGTTCATACTTTTATATGAAAACACGGGTAGTCCAGGACTAACTATGGTTTCAGGCATCCACTAGGGAGGGGTCTTGGACAATTTCCCTGTTATATCACAGGGAAATGTGTATATGCTTATCAGTTTTTTATATCCTTCATTTTCTATTTTAAATGAAATAGCAATGATATATTTAAATGAAGTCAACTGTATTTGGTTTTATTTGATTTTACTCATAACTCCCCACCAAATATTATTGCACATCATCAATGTGAAATTTCTTTGTAGTTTATTGTTATATAGTTTTTATTTGCTTTTCTTTTGTTTGAAGGGCAAAGAGACAGAGAAACAGAGTGTGAGAGAGAAAGGGGAGGAGTAGCGGGAGGGTGGAGAGAGACCTCCCATTTTCTGGTTTACTTCTGCAATCTTAGTTGTTTGCAACTGGCCCAACTGGGCCACATGGAACACGGACCGGAACTCACCATGGGTCTCCCAGTGGGTAGCAGGGGACCAAGTACTTGAGCCACCAGCTGCTGCCTTCCTGCAGGAAGCTGATAGCAGATGAGACTTGAAGCCTGGTAATGTAACTTGGGGTGCAGGAATGCCAAGAGGTGTCTTAACTGTGCATCAGAGGCACACCCCTGTAGCAGTTCCCAATTACAAATATTTGTAATGTCTCTTTGTTCCACAGATTGTCTGGTTCCTCTGATGTCACTTGTCTGCTTCATTCAATGTACACTTGCATCTAGATTGCACATTTTGCCACCAGTCTTTGTGAACTTGTTGTTAAATCCATCATTATAAATTTAGAACTCAAATGATGCTGGCGCCACAGCTCATTAGGCTAATCCTCCACCTGCAGAACCAGCACACTGGGTTCTAGTCCCGGTCAGGGCACCGGATTCTGTCCCAGTTGCTCCTCTTCTGGTCCAGCTCTCGGCTATGGCCCGGGAGTGCAGTGGAGGATGGCCCATCCTTGGGCCCTGCACCCCATGGGAGACCAGGAGAAGCACCTGGCTCCTGGCTTCAGATTAGCACGGTGCGCCAGCCGCAGTGGCCATTGTGGGGTAAACCAACAGAAAAGGAAGACCTTTCTCTCTGTCTCTCTCTCTCACTATCCACTCTGCTTGTCAAAAAAAAAAAAAAAAAAATTAAGAACTCAAATGGTTACTAAAAGTAGCCTCAGTAGACTTCTTTTCTCCTAGATTGTGAATGGCTGGCCACATATCTTTTTATCAATTCATTCATATCAATAATGGTGTGAATCTCTCCCTTCCTCTGAAGAGCTAATTTAAACTTTAAAATGATATGCCAACGTTTTGTTTTTATTTTCTGCCTTCATTATCCCAACTTTTTATTATGCTTAT
The DNA here is from genome assembly GCF_051225735.1 of Oryctolagus cuniculus. NCBI lineage: Eukaryota > Metazoa > Chordata > Mammalia > Lagomorpha > Leporidae > Oryctolagus > Oryctolagus cuniculus. The sequence goes on along the minus strand of NC_142879.1, from coordinate 5,503,042 downwards.
TGTCTGCCTTGAGGACAGGATGAGGCATAGCATTATCATCAAAGTCACATACAGGTGTCTGAAGCAGTTTTCCAATCATAATTAGAATATCAACGTTATCAATGATTGAAAAATAAGAAAAATGCTTTGGGATCAAAGTTTTAACAAACATCAGATAGTTTAGATTTTATTAATTTTTAGAAGTATTTTACTTTCAGCCAGCGCCGTGGCTCACTAGGCTAATCTTCCGCCTTGCGGCGCAGGCACAACGGGTTCTAGGATTCTGTCCTGGTTGCCCCTCTTCCAGGCCAGCTCTCTGCTGTGGCCAGGGAGTGCAGTGGAGGATGGCCCAAGTGCTTGGGCCCTGCACCCCATGGGAGACCAGGAGAAGCACCTGGCTCCTGCCTTCAGATCAGCCGCGGCGGCCATTGGAGGGTGAACCAACAGCAAAAGGGAAGACCTTTCTCTCTGTCTCTCTCTCTCACTGTCCACTCCGCCTGTCAAAAACCAAAAAAAAAAAAAAAAAAAAAAAAAAAGACACGAGAAGTATTTTACTTTCCACAAAGTATATATTTGTCTCATGTTTTTATATGCAAAATCTATTTAGCTATACTCATTATTGGATATGTGTTTCCTCTCAAACTTGCAACTGTGAATTTGAACAATAAAACTGTATGATTTCTACTATTTAAATGAAACATATTCAGAGAGTACTTAAATCCTAAATGATTTGCTGATTCCAGAATTATTAGCGCTTTTATCAAAGATTAGTAAAACATACTTGAATGCTAAAGTTATGCATAAAAGCATGATCAATACGCAAGCATAATCTTAAATTACTCTGTGTCAGGTGAGTTCTAGATTTCAAATACTTTGGCAGGTGATTAAAATTTCTCTTGGCAAGTTTTAAGAGCACCTGGGAAAAGAAGCTAAAAATGGAAACCAGTCACACTTCACACTTTCCATCTCAATTTGGGAAAGTGCATTTGAGTGAAATGTAGAAATGAAGTAGGAATCTTATATCCCTGCTTGCTATGCAGAGGACAGACAAAACTATAAAGGGCAGAACCTCAGGAGAGGCAATGCATTTCAGATTAAATGCAGTTTTTCATGTGTGAAAAATGAACAGCTCTGACCCACTCTTCCTTATAGCTCACCTTACTTCTTATAAAAATTCAGAAATTCTATCATATGAGGAAAAAACTACTTTTTCCCATGGTTTTGCACACAAAAATCACCACCGCAGTTCCTTACGTGAGACCATTTGCAGAGCTTATCAACCAGACCAATAATATTATATGAGGACTCAGGGGCTGGTGTTCTGGTGCAGGATTAAGCCGCAGTTCTAGTCCTGGCTGCTCCACTTCCTATCCCGCTTCCTGTCAATGCACCTGTCAATGCAACAGAGAATGGCACAGAACTTGGACTCCTCCCTGTCACTCAGGTGGGAGACTCAAATGGAGTTCCTGACTCCTGAATTTGGTCTGCAACAGCCCCAGCCATGGCGGACCTTTTACATTTTAGGTATCACAGTGTATGCTATTCAGAAAAAATCCTTACTATTTCAGCTTAGACGATTTTCACACAACTCTGAGAAGTGGACAGTGATTATTACCTTGGACTTCCCGAAATAATTGTAATGACAATGACAGAGAAGTTTCACGTGACAATCAGACCTTTACAATGTGTAAGCCTTAGAAGCAAAGCACAAAGGAGAATTCCTGGAGGCTGTCCTATGGAGTCATTTGGAAGACAAAAAGAAGACATACGTCGTTTTTAACTATTTTTTTACGTTTTTATGACATATTACATGTATACCTATAAAATAAATGAAACCACAGGAGGTACAGACTTAGTTGGATATTTCATAAGTATATGTGTTAGAGAAATCAAGTATACCTAATTGTCATTATAAGCAAGTACTTAAAAATAACTGTGACATACTGAATTGTGAAAATAAAGTGTATGTCAAAATCAATTTATATATTTAACTCAATCTGTGTTCAATATGGATTTTCAAGAGATTTCATGCAATTTTAAAATTTATAGCTGACTAATAAAATGCCACATTTAATATTAACACACAGAGACTAAAAAAGCTGACAAAGCCTGAGCCAGGTAAATCCTTGGTGCCGTCGTTGGACATGGCCTCTGTAAATGAGAGGCTGCCAACTCCCCGAGACCGGGGAGACGTCCTGAGCATCAACAGGCAAAGCAGCCGGCCCCAGGGACGGCAGGAGAGCGCTTGATGCCTCAGCGTTTCTCCTCTCTGCAGAAAGAGACCTATTTTTGAATTAAAGCTGGCTAAACAGATAAAGGTTGAACTTTTCAACTGCGAAGAAGGTATAGGAATTTCTTCCTTTTTTCACTGAGATAAGCAGTAAAATTTTACTACACATCACCAGTTGGGCTTTTCAGCATTAAATACCAGGAAATCTATTGTGTAACTGTCTGCAATATAAATGAGGTAAATACTCACCTGAGGTGGTTCAAAGTCAGATCTGCCGGCCAATGGCCAACGGAAGGGAAGCACCGACTGTCTTTGATGGGGTATCCGACTCTGATAGTCAACTTTCAGGAGACAAAGGTGCTCCAAGTTAAAGGAGTGGAAATAAAGGTTTGAATGAAAGTTAGAAAACTAAAAATTGGAGTTCGCTTGGCCAGGCCAGATGTATAAAATCATTAGTTTTATTCCAGTGACAAAATTTTATGGAAAACAATAAAAGCTAGATAAAAGAATGCTGATAGCACCACTTTGCTCTCTATTAGCCTTAGTTTAGACGTGTGTGAGGGTAATATGTGCCAGGGACAAGGAAGTATGGAGAATTCCTTCTCTTTGACCATTAAGTTAATGGAGCTGATAAATGGAATTGTAACACTGACACTAAGTGACAGCCTTGCTCCTTAAAATCTGCTGTTTCATTCCAGTTCCTTCAACCTTGAATTTCTAATGTGTACAACTATTACATTTAATAGCTGTGTTTGGTGATTTTATGTGATTCCAAAGAATAATAAAAGAAATGCCACTTCTGCTTGAACAAAGAAAGTTAAAACACATTAGTGAAACTTAGGATCTATATCTACACCTGGCTTCGAAAATTTACTTGCAATAAAATTTGCATGATTTTTTTATTTGATTGAAGGTCAGAAAGAATGGGACCATGTAGAAAAGAAAGAGGGCCTTTCTGGAGAGGATAGAGAATTAAAACTACAGCCTAATTGTTTCTACATGTTTGTCTTTGGAGCACAAAGCACATCCTGTGTGTACTCCCAGCCTGAAGAGCTATCCTTCCCATACCTTTCATATGCAGATGTAACACCTATCATTTGAGGGACCAATATTCAAGGCCTGGATATATTAACATAAAGAAAATTAACAGCATAATTTGGACAGAATCCAAATTGCATTTTCTTTGCCCATGGCCTTGAAAAATTGTATTCTTAAAAGAGAAGAAAGACAAGGTTTTAGTTTGTTTAATCGCTACCTGAACACCACCAGTACATAACAGTACTTCAAAAGGTTTGTGGAAAAGAGGAAAGAACAGATGAGTTTATTTTTGTGTAAAAATGTTTGAAATTGTATATATAGTGAGTCTTTAAAAAGTTCTTGAAAAATACATACAGAAAAATTATGTATGGAATTCAAATAATTTTGTAGGAAAATGAATTTACCTTATAATTCCCAATTTTATTTTTAAAGATTTATTTATTTGAAAGACAGAGTTACAGAGAGACAGAGGCAGAGAAAGAGGTTTTCCATCCACTGATTCACTCCCCAAATGGCTGCAATGGCCAGAGCTGCGTGGATCCGAAGCCAGGAGTCAGGAGCTTCTTCCGGGTCTCCCACATGGGTACAGGGGGCCAAGGACTTGGGCCATCTTCTACTGCTTCCCCAGGCCATATCAGAGAGCTGGATCAGAATAGGAACAGCCGGGAGTCAAACCAGTGCCCATATGGGATCCCGGCACTGCAGGCAGCTGCTTTACACACTATCTCAAAGCACCAGCCCCTTTGTAATTCCTGTTTCCCATGAGGTTTTAGAAGTCCCTTTGTATTGAATGAATTAAGCATATGAATATTTTTTGAGAAATCTAAACTTTTATCATGCTTTTATAGTCCCACAAAATTGTCATTTTAATAAAATCAATAACCATATACGTCAAATTTTTCTTTAAGGGAAAATTAATCACCAGCCTAGTGAGAAAAGGGTATGGATTTTTGTATTAGAAAAGAAGTAATTTGAGAAATGAAGTAGCACCTTGACAGTAGGGCCTCCATTTTGGAGAACCTGAAACTCCACTCTGGGAAGGTGCCCCCCACACACACACCATGAGACTCTGGTCTGAAACTATGATATAAAACAGTTGGACAATAGCAGTCCACTACATCACACTTGGCAGAGCATAGAAACCCCCTAGCATGATTGCTCAAGCTTGGATGTGGATAGGCTGCACCTGGGTTAATGATAAAAATGTAATTTGTCTATGTCCTACATATGATTAAAACCAATACCTGGATTAATGTCAAGATGATAATTGGAATTGTTAAGATTGTAACTGGTATTGTCAAGATTATAACTGATACTAGTTTCGCATAGGTTTCAGGTCAGCTTGACCCAGTAACCATGTATTCCCCCCGATCCTAGCAACCATGTATTCCCCTCCCAATTTTGTGGTTTTTGCCTTTGTAAGCCCTGTTGCTTTGGGCTTCAGGGTCGAGAGTTCTTTAGGGCATGAACCCCTCTCCACCGCCGGCAATAAAGGACCATCAAATTTTATCAATGTGTGGAGCTCCTTTGCTCATACTCGCTCAGATACAACAGAGGCTGGCCTTGCCATTCCAGAGTTCCATCTCAAAATGGGTTTGCTGGTTCAACACCTGACCACTACACTTCCAGCCAGCTTCCTGCCGATATGCTGGGAAGGCAGTGCAAAATGCTCCAAGTAATTGGGGCCTTACAACCCAGAGAGGAGACGTGACTGGAGCTCCTGTCTCACAGATTTGGCTTGGCCCAGATCCGGCATTTGTAGCCAATCAGTGAATGAATCAGCAGATAGAAGAGCTCTCTCTCCCCTCTCCAACTCTCTCTCTCTCTCTCTCTCTCTCTCGCTCTCGCTCTTGCTCTCGCTCTCTGCTCTCTCTCTTTGTTAATTTGCCTTTCAAATGAACATCTTTTTATAAAAGAATTAACACAAACAGTTCATATTTAAATAATAAGATCTCAGGCATGAGTTGGAGCAGTTAAGATGTCTGCATCCCTTATCAGTGTGTGTGATTTTGAGTTCTAACTCTGCTTCCACCCAGCTTAGTGCTAATGAGCACCCTAGGAGACACCAGCTGAATGCTCACGTAGTTGAGTCCCTCCTATCCACAGGGCGAATTTATAATGAGGTTCTAGCTCTGATTTCATCTTAGCCCTCATTGTTGCTGATATTTTTGGAGTGAAACCAGTGGATGAGGGCATTCTATCGGTTGGTCTGACTCTTTCAAATAAATAAAGACTTAAAAACTGATAACTGTTGGGGCTGGTGTTGCAGTACAGTGGGATAAACTACCACCCAAGACATGGGCATCCTGAACTGGAGTCCCGGCTGCTCTGCCTCTGATCCAGGTCTCTACTAGTGTGCTCTTTTTTCTTTCTCTCCCCTCTCTCTACCTTTCCAATAAATAAACAAATCTTTTTAAATTTGATATTTCTTTAAATCATCAGTATACAAACAGATTATAAATCTAATCCTTGAAGAGCTTTATAGTGTAGGGATTTTTATAGTTATATAATTTTAGACAGACATTCTGAAAAACTCAAGGCTACATAAGTGAATTCAGACATATGCATGAAAGAAATGGTTGTTCACAAAGAATAACATCACCTATACCAAAGAAACAAAATCCAAGGAGTACTAGTTTGAAGGTTTTCATGTACATAAATGCTTGATGGGAGGCAGAGTGAAAGAAGAGCTGTTCTAATTTATAACCTTATCAAAATTAAGACTGTTGATCTATGTTAGCCCATAGACTACAGGAAAGTAGGATAGGTGGTCACAAACCAGGGAACAATAAGTGTAAATTCCAATGGATTAACAGTATGTCCTTTTTGAAAGGCCATTTTAAATTCACTGCAACCCTTGACTGTGAAGTCTGCTACTTAGCCAGTATTAACAGAGAGCACCTATGAGTCCCGAGACCTCCAATGCTCTCAACATAGCAGTCTGTTTCAAACACCAGTAATGTGCCACATACTAAAATGTGCTATATATTTAAATATTTCATAGTAGAATCACTAAGAAATATTCATGTTGTGGTAGAAAAATTAAGAAGTTAGCAAGTCTTCCTTCTTATTACACTTGTATTTTCTATATTACTGATATCTACTAAAATTGAAGCTTTTAAATGGTAACAAACCTGTGGAATCTCCAAAATTCTGATCCTTAGGCACTGAGGATAAGGCCAGTTACATTGTACTAAGTTGAATTATTTACACCTGACTTTAAACCTCCTATTGCTGTGACCAACATCAAGAACAAAAAAACTTTGTCTACACCTCAATGAGAGAGTATCATTGTTTGTTAATTACAGAATGTGAAGCGTGCAACTTGAGTGTAAATACGACATCCAAAGCTAATTTTCTTCCCTACATGAAGCTTTCAATCTATCGAGCAATATCGGCAATACTCAAGAGGAAAAACTCTAAGACTATTCCAGTTCTGAGAACATATATGGTGAGAATAAAACAGAGTATGCCATGAATTGTAATTGCAGTTCACAAAGTTTCCTGCCACGGTAATCTGAGCTATGGATTAGCTGAAAGAATACAGCACAAGATGATTTTGTGAGAGCCCCAGGCAGAGAAAATGGGGTGCACAACAGGCTGTAGGCAAGAAGAATCGCAGTGTAATTTCAGGAATTTGGGCAGCAACATTTCAATACTTTCAGTTTGGTCCAAAGATTGTTATTTCTTTCATGTTATTCTTCCCTGAGGTGCCAAAAATCACACTGGCTTGCAGGAGCTGCAGTGAAAATCCTGTCAATTAGCTCGTCATTGCACACTATCTTGCCAAGACACGAGATTTCAGTGATGGCGTTAAATCTTTGCTGCCAAAGAAGATTTACTTCTTTAAGGATTTCTTGGCAAAAATTGATGCATTGCTCCCTGGAAGCTAGCCTCACAACTCAGAATCAACGGAAAGAAATCATATGTGTGCCTCAAACGCCTATCATTTATCTCAATACTATGGCAACACCCTAAATAAAAGTCCCTAGAACATTTTGGAAGCTCACATATTACTGGAATGTAAAAGCCATCATGAACTTTGGAATAAACACCTTACTTTAAAACCACAACAGTATGCCTGCATGTTCTCTGTTTTGCCAACTCGTTAAACAGACTACATCTCAAAGAGACACACAGGTTGGTTAAAAAAGATGTTTATTAACAAAACGCATTATTTAGCTTATTTTGTCACTATTAAAATAATGGTGAGAAAAAAAGCAATCACCAACTCATTTTTCAGCCATGTGTATCAATTTATCTTGAGAATGAATACATTTTTTTCAACAATTGTTTCATGTTTTTTAAGTGGCAGCCCTCATCCTAAGTGCTTTGGTGGTTTGTTTGCCCATTTTTTTGGTATCCCCGTATGTCTATTTTCATTTTTCCTTAACTTCAGTGTATCCTGAAAACTGAAACTCCTTAAGCAATGGATGACTGTCACCTCTGGACCACTGAACCCCACACAGCAGCAGAGACCCCAGGTGCCAGGTCTGGCTCCTGATGTTATGCTTTTGAAATGCAACTTGAATTTGGATTTCCTAGTTTAAGTTCACTAAATGTATTAGTAAAATCATCATTACTCTCTTTGTCTCTTAGTTGGAATGTTTGATATATATTTCATGTAAATGTGATATGCTTGGTTTTGAGCTCTACGAGTTTACTATTTTCTATGTAATGTATCTCTTCTTTGTTCTTTTTTCCCATCTTCTTTTTGAGAAATTGACTAATTTGCTGTGACTTAATCTCCACTGTCTGCCTATCATCTGTAGTTCTCAGCTACAGTATTTGAGTAATTGCATTAGGATGATATTGGAGCGCTTACAATGATCAAAATCCTCTCCAAGAGGTGTCTTTCTATGTCACAGAAAAGAAAGTTGCAACAATATGAGGCAGTCTATCCTCCCCGGGCTTTGTGTTGATGTGATAAGACAATACCTGTATCTCTATATGTTATAAGTTGTTTATTTTGCTCGGCACTCTCTTATGCTTAGAAGTTTATAAAGTAAAATGCGCACTGCATCTTCCCATAGTTACTGTCCCGTAATTTGCATTGCTCACCCTACCATTTCCCTCCTGTGTGGGGATTTTCATGTCATATTTGAGTCTGCTACAAGTCAGCGGGTAATTGTTTCTTTCAGCGTTGGTTATGTTTGGGAGAAGTCCTATGCTTCCTTGATTTGTGAAAGTTATTTTTACTGGTGGTAGAACTCTAGGTCAGCAAATTTGTCAGTGAGTTTGTTTCCCTCCCAGTTTGGTAGAGATGCTGCTACTTTGTCTTCTGACTCACGTTGTTATCTTATATTTTTTTAGCTTCTTTGTAATTATTTTATTTTCATTAATGTTTTTAAACTTTTAGTCATACTTATGTAAATGAGTTTCTTGCTTAACCTCACTTCTTTCTTCTGTTTAAAGAAGTCCGATTTGATCCACATGAGGTTAGATGGAACTTGTCCGTTCAATGAGTCCATGTCCATTTTGGGTTTGTGGATGATTTCTATTCTGTTTCTTCTGAGTTAGTTTCTGTTACTATGTTGCCAGGTTTGCTATTTTTACTAAAATATAATCCGTTGTTAATTCCATGTATTGTAACTTTCCCCTTCAATTTTGTGGGTTTTGTCTAGACCTTTGATTTGGGGATTTTTTTATGGTTTTCATGATTCAGCTAACATGCTCATCATTTCCTGTATTGTCTTACATACAAGGCACAATGTTAGTAATATAATTATTAGAACGTGATTGCCTGGTGATTATTATATGAATCATTCCTGGGCAACATCGATTGGTATTCTTATCATTATGAGTAATATTTTCACAGTTTGTAGATGCAGAAGAAAATCATCACCAAAATTCTGGAAAAAGATCAAAAACATAGCACAGTCTGAAAGATAAGAAACAAGGGCCCTTAAAATGTCTCAGAAATTTTACATGCAGAAATTACAGCATTGATATTTAAATGATGTACACCTCGACAAGAAAAACTGTAGACAAAATTCACTTAGGGATACTCATAGAAAATCCTAAATATATAACATGTAGAATGCAACATTGTAAAAAATTATGCATCTTTACCAAATGTGATTTATTCTAGAAATGCAAAATTAGGAAATATTAGGAAATAACATGGCCAATATAATAATAAATTTGAGAATGATGATTACATGTTTAATCTCATCAATGCTGAGAAGAAATCAAAGTTCAATGATTTGTTTAAAATCTACCAGTAAATTAGAAATTGAAATTGAAATTCAAAAAATAAAATATTCAAATTAAGATCAATAATTCTGATATTTTTACTGGGAAACCTATGGTTTTATCCATGGCTTAATGGGAACAGAAATTCTAGGCAAAGGAAAGACTTGAAATTAGAACTGGATGGAGAATACACAGGAACTCCATCTGCAAATAAGAACGTTTTATGATGGTCAGACAGCAGTCTTGTTCTTGAGAAACATCTTCAGAATCTCATTAATCATCCTTTCATATTTAATTTAAGTAGATTTTTTTTTTTTTTTTGACAGGCAGAGTGGACAGTGAGAGAGAGAGAGACAGAGAGAAAGGTATTCCTTTGCTGTTGGTTCACCCTCCAATGGCCGCCTTGGCCGGCGCGCTGCGGCCGGCGCACCATGCTGATCCGATGGCAGGAGCCAGAAGCCAGGTACTTTTCCTGGTCTCCCATGGGGTGCAGGGCCCAAGCACCTGGGCCATCCTCCACTGCACTCCCTGGCCACAGCAGAGGGCTGGCCTGGAAGAGGGGCAACCGGGACAGATTCCGGCGCCCCGACCGGGACTAGAACCTGGTGTGCCGGCGCCACTAGGCGGAGGATTAGCCTAGTGAGCTGCGGCGCCGGCCTGAGTAGATTTTCTTACCACTGGTGTGTTTCAGGAAAATCATTCTGTATGATTTAATAAATTAAACTAAGGTAGGAAAAATTTATTTTCATAGACACATACCCCTATTGTAAAAAGACAGTTCATATTAGGGAGCAGATATATCTGTAATTAGATTATGAATTTAAGCACCCTATTTAAAGATCATTTGGAAAATATTATCCAAGAAACTGTGGGGAGATTTTAGAGTTTTTTAAGATCACATGGTTTGAAGTTTCCATTTTAACCAGTTTTAAACATTGGATTTTGATAATAAATTTTTTTTTTTTTTTTGTTATTGTAACACTAAAAATGTCTTTGATTTTAAGAGCGCTCAAACATTTTATGTTTACCAGGGAAAATACTCCATAGGTTATAAAGGTAATTTTTTCTTCTTCTAAATTTTCTCTTGATGCGATATACCATTGGATATTCCATATAAATGTATTGGAATGTAAATCCAGGTAATTACAAAAATACACCGATAAAAATGTCTATCTCTTCAACAATATAAAAGGAACACATACACACTCATGACAAAGAAAACAGTTTACAATCATTTTGTAAAGTAAATAAGGGGACTATATGGGTGCACGAATTGAGAAAAATTTCTCAAATTTTAATTCTATAATAACATCCATGGAATTTTTGACTTTTCAACACTAACTTTAGAACTGAATCATTCATTCAATTTTATTAATCTCAAACATAGTTTCAGGAATTAAATTCACATTTAATGAATTGTTCTGCCATATAGGAAAATAGACTTGGTAACTGGAAGAATTAGAATATTGTCAAATTCTTTATATATACTGAAAACTTGCTTCCTGTATACAAAATATTATCTTGACCATTATTTCTATTATGCCAACATGAGAAAAGTCGTATCTTTGTTTTAGCAATTAAAATGACTATTGGCTATGTTGTTTTTCATACAAAATATGAATAATCAATACTGTCAGATTCCTGTTGATCCATTTCATCTTAAGAATCATTGACTATTTCTAATAAGCCAAAAAAGAAATTAAAATGTAGAAAATAATGTTTTAAACTTTTACCTATCTGAAATTATAACAATTACTTCAGACTTTGCTCATTAAGAAAAAAGAGAATAATTGAAGTTCCAACACTTCATTTAAGAACTTGGTCCTTAAATCTTATTCTCAGAGTAAACTATTCTTCTAAATTCAGTATTTATGATTCTAATGAGTTTTTTTTAATGTTTTGATTACTTTATTAAGTTACCTTATTGTACATTTAGTATGGCCTTGTACATATGTGAAACATATTAATCTAGAAAACATTGCTTTGGTGAATGTAGAATGACTGAGTAATAAAATTTTTTCTCAAATGCCTGGACTTATGTACTGAAGCACTTTTCTTTGTGTGTAATATAGCATATGGACTATTAAACACTGCCTGTTTCTTTTACAGCTTAATATAATACATTTACTTGATACATACCTTGTTATATATAATGTAAAAATCACAGTACTGCTCAGAAATTGAGACATAAACAGTTTACCCTTCTTGGAAGGTTGCTAGACTGGCCATAATGTGTGCTGTGTATGCAACCTGCATTTGCTAGCATCATTCAGATGCTCATTTTCAGAAATTAAAATAAATTCCCAAACTCCATCCAATAGATTACTGAGAATGCATAATGTCATTGACATGGAATTTAAGAGCAATTGGAAGATACATTGCACCAAACTGGGCATCTTGTATGCTTTTTTGAAACTCTTCTTAATTTTTATGAATTTTTTATCAGATTGTATGTTAGTCTTAAATAATAGCTAATTCACAGCTTTGGAAGTTATCACAGTATGTATAACTATGTCAATATATGTAATCAGATTAACATAAATCTCATATTTCAAAGATAATATAGCACTTCGGCTTCAATTATTTCAGTGTGAGCATAGTTTTATTTTATAGCATAAAGAAAAGAGGTAATACTTGGTTTGTAATTCCTTGGGACAATTATGCTTAACTAGTTTTGATGAACGAATCAGCATAAAAATAATATAGTTCATATTTTCCAAGTGTACTCTGTTTTCCTCTGGTAGTTTGATAGTTTCAGTTCTTGGATTAGATCCCTGATCCATTGTGAGTTGCTATTTGTGTAGGGAGTAAAGTAAGGCTCTTCTTTCATAATTTGCATGCTAAGACCCATTTCTCCAACACAATTTGTTGAAGAGACTGTCCTTTCTCCACAGGGTAATTGTAGCTTATTTAGCAGAGATCAGCTGTAGATGTGTGGGGTAATTTCTGGGGTCTCTGTTCCATTTGCCATGATGTCTTGTGCTAGAAGCACGCTGTTTTGATTATAACTGCCCTGAAATATATCATGATATCTGGTATTGTGTGTCCTACAGCTTAATTTTATTGTTTAGGATTATTTTAGCTATTTGGGGTCTCTTGTGACTTCATATAAATTTTAGGGTCAACTTTTCCAGATCTGAGAAGAACGTCTTTGTCATTTTTATTGGGATTTCATTGAATCTGTAAATTGCTTTGTATAGTATGAACATTTTAATTATATTAAATCTTCCAATCCATGAACATGGAAGATTTTTTTCCATTTTTCTGTTTTTTTTTTTTTTTTAGTTCTTTACATAATATTTTGTAATCTTAATTGTAGAAATATTTCATATCCTTGGTTAAATTTATCCCAGGGTATTTAAACTGTTTGTAGATATTGTGAATGGGACTAATCTTCTAAGTTATTTATTTAACACCTAAGGACCATTCCTTTGAAGTACAATATCAAGGATGATAGTACCCTTCTCTCTTAGTCTCTTTATTGAGGTGGGAGTAGGAGCCTCACTCCAGTGTGTACCTGGCTCCTACTGTAGGGAAATTCATTTTTCCTTTTCTATAAGGACTAATAGCAAACACAGATGGCCTAAGATTCTACAAATCTGTCCTTGAATTTCCTGTCCCTTTATTTAGCTAAGTTCTGACTGTTTTAACCTCTCGCTCTTCTATTGTGATAGCCTTGAACAGTCTTCATTTCCTGTTTAATTCTACATGTTACAAGTTTTTGGTTTAACAATACTTAATGTCATTTTATTTCATGATATGAGAGTCTCAAAAAACAGAGTTATATTGTGGTAAGTACCAATGACTAATATGGATCTAAAATAAATTGTTTCAGTATTGTCTTCTGTTTTCCTAAAATGCTAATTTTCATACATGTTTTATTTCTAAAGCTAGATGTAATAGCTTAAAAAGGTTGAACTAATAGGAATTCCTCTTCTTGTCACTGTGATTGAACTTAACAATTTTGCTGATTTTAACATGTATAGTTTAATGCAAAATTATTTGAATTGGTCATGAATATAAAGCAAATATCTTGGAATAAAATTGATAATAGCAGTTTTGAAAATTATGATCTATTGATAAGATTCTGCTTTCAGATAAAAGCTAGCCCAGGATTTGAAACTTCAGGGTAACATGAAAACAGTTCACAATTACTGTAATTTAGAATTTAGCTCACATTCAAATTGAAATGGAGGAAAAAGTAAATCCCTGTATGAAATTGTTCTCACTGTATGTGTTTTGAAGTATCTTTTACAATGTAAAATCAACATTGCTATTCTAGTCACAGCAAAGCACTTTCCAAAATGTCGTATTAAACTCATTACTAGGAGAATGACAAGGCTCTTGAAGTGATTGTTCTTTTCTCATAATAAGGCAAAAATTGCCATTGCTTGTAGGCTTAAAATAAGATGTGATTGGAATTAGATGAATTAGTTCTGATGAATATGCATTTCAAATTCTTACATTTAAAAAATGAGTGTGAGTGCTTTACCACCATTTTAATGTGTACTTAGCCACCTAAATTTTTTGAATATTCTCTTATTAACTATTGATATGGAAGTTGCTGCAGACTTATACTTTAAAAATAAGATGTATAAAGTATTATAAATTTAAAATCTCTTTATTCCTTCTTATGTTATTACTTTCATTGTATTCATACTTTTATCATATTTTATCATATTTTGTGTCATGTTTTATTCGTGCCCTACCACTCTTTGCTTGCTTTTAGAAGATGATGATATGTTTTCCATTTGTCTTTAATCAAACAATTGGTAGAAAACAAAATTGAAGTTCATTTCTGGCAACACATTAACTGCTTGAGATGGAAGTCCTCATATTTACAGTAAATTAGTTTGGACTATTTTCAATAGACATTTGCTAAACTACCAACTGTATCTACACCTGTTATAATCTAATAACTTTCTTATTGTTTCAGGTTATGTTATTCATGTTATATGAAGACTTAAGCAAATGATATAAACAGTTTTAAAAAATATTTAAAAAGCAGAAGCACTTTAGTCTGGAAAGCTGTTTCTCCAATGTAATATCACTGCATATAATTTTAATTTATCTTCAGTAACTATCAAATAAATAGTTACATTTCTTCATCTTTAGCTTCTACTTCCTTTTGGAATCAATCATTTAGATATGTATTTTTATATTCTTATTCAGAATTTTATTGAAAATAATCTTATTCAGGACATTCAGGCAAATTGACATTTTTGATTATTAACTTTATTTGATTTTGGCAGTATTGTAAATGTTGGCCAACCTTTGATTTTTGAAATGCTCTTTGCATTAGGTTTTTACCATGGAGGGCAGCTATTGCTCAGATTTTACCAGTTTATACTGAACTGCATCAATGTAGAGATATAGTCTGACACCATGAATGAAGGTTGATAGTCCTTAGGGTGTGGTCTTAGCATATTTCCTTCTCTGCTCTTTTTTTTCATAGTCCATTTGTTTCCAAATATAGCCAACAACGAACAACCTAGAAAATTTGAAAATCTTAAAACTTGTGTTATTTCTTCAAAGAATGACTATTAAAATGTCAAATATTGATGACTGTCTCTAAAGATCTCGCTTTGAGAATGTGGGAGACAGGAGTCCTACCAGAGATGTGTGAATATCTGATATCCAACATATAGAGTCCATGTGTCTTACATTTTATCCTAGGTCCTTGCCCTTAAGAGATAAGTTATGACACTCAAAACGGACTATTTGATTTTTTAAAAGGGAGAGAGTATTGGTCCGTTGCTGTGGTATAATGGGTGAAGCCACTGCCTGTAGCGCCGGCATCCCATAAGGGCACTGGTTCGAGTCCTGGCTGCTCCATTTCCAATTCAGCTCTCTGCTGAGTCCTGGGAAAGCAGGAAAGTTTTGGGTCCCTGTACCTGTGTGGGAGACCTGGAAGAAGCTCCTGGGCCCTGGCTCAGATTGGCACAGCTCTAGCCACTGTGGCCATTTGAGGAGTAAACCAGCATATGGAAGATTTCTCTCTCACTCTGCCTCTGACTCTCTGTAACTCTACTTTTCAAATAAATAAATAAATATTTAAAAAATAAAATGAGAGAATAAACACACATTCACACATGTGTGGACTACCCCACATGGAGCAATATGTGTCATGTACAGACCAGAGGGTAGCCAATGACAGAGAGAAAAAGGGAGCAGTACCTCCATTTGGTGGAATGAGAAGGCCATGCCAAGATGGCCACTGGCAATGGAAACTGCCTGGCAGCAGGCTGTGATTGGATGGCTTTGGAAACTGCTTGGCAACAGGCTGTGATTGGTTAGGGTATAGACCACCCCTTGACCAGATTGGCTTCCTTGGCTATTTAAGCTGCTGTACCAACTGAAATAAATGAGTCTTCAGGCTGCTTGCTTCTGGCCGGCTTTCACCCGGCTTCCAGTGTCTGTGTGGTGACTCCACGCCTCTTGCCCCTACCATGCTCCTCCTCTCAGAATGAATCCACTTCAACATCTGGTACCCAACGTGACTGAGAGAGAGACAGCGAATAAGACTCAGCAAGGTACCTCCTTGATTTCGGCAAATAGGCCCCTCAGTGTTTTGTATGGTGTTCAATTCTGTGAGGGTGAGCACAGAACCCCCTCCTACGCCCCTTTCCTTGTCCTTGTCCTCCATCTAAGTGACTCCAGGTTAGGCATACACAGCCCAGAAGTGTAACACCGCTTCTCAGCTCCTCCTTTTACTTTCAATTTGCCTGGCAAATTCACATAAAGGACTAATAATCCCAGAATTCGGAACCAAGTGATCTTCCCTCACTCAAGAGAGGTGACGCTCCAGAGACACCATGTGGGCATACGACTTTGACCTAATGAATCAAGGAAGTCCCCCACTAACCACAGGACATACTTATGATCTGATATACCACTGTCTGTTTGTCTAACGTAGGGAAACCTCTGCATAATGCCATCAGCCTCTGAGGTGCTAAGGATGTGTTTTGTTATGGCAGCAATGCTATGCATGTCTTTCCTTTGGCTAGAGTTGGCATGGCACACTGCTCTTAAGAGCTCAAACATGGGAAAGATACCCCGCTCTCAGAAACTCACACAGATTACCAAACATAATGAATCTGTGAGTAATAAGAGCCTATCACTCCAGGCCTCTGTCACAGTTGATGACTTAGGGAGAGAGTGCTCTGACAGTGAAAATGACATGGCAGCAGACAACGCAGCAATGCCTAGTCAGCCACGCCCCCAAATACTCATGGGATGAACTTAGATGACCCATGCAAGGTCATCCCATCTGCATCCAGTGAGGATCCCCGCATTTGTGGCAGTCCCTGGGCACCCCAGGCTCTCAGGGCTTCTGCTAGACCCCATTCAACCCGTATGTTTGCCATTAATGTAGGAGCAGATACAGAATTCAGGCCCTGATTCCAATGCCCGTAAATGACCTTACTATGCTAAGAGTCAGGCCTCAACTCTCCCTACTTTGAAATCTACACATGAGAGGGGTATTGAAAAAGTTCATGGCAAAAGCATATTATGAAACATTTATGCATAGTCTGCAAATTGCGTGTGTGTGTGTGTGTGTCTGTGTCTACTTAAATTCTATCCTGATACACTGAAATTGGCTCAATGAAACACCCTTCAATCTTCCAACCTCCAAAGCTCTGGAAATAAATGTTTGTTATTTTAATCCTCCTAATTCGTGACAAATTGCTGCTGTACCCATAGGAAACTAAAACGATAATGTTTAAGCAATAATGAAACTTTGTGTGACCAACAAATAAAGATAACTCAGTTGACACAGAGAATATAGATGTACAACTAATTCTATGATTGTTTAAAACCCTTATATCTTCTATTGAGGAATGGCTTTTTTTTTTCTTCCTACTATTTGTTGGACTCTTTTAGTTACTGTATGGTTAACTTTATGATCATTAAACAAACTGAAAATAGATCTTTCTACAAATTAACAGTGGGATTGAGAGAGGAAGGAGGGAGAAGGGTTGGAGTGTGGGTGGGAGGGAGAGTAAGGTGGGAAATATCACTATGTTACCATATGTGTACATATGAAATATGTGAAACTTTTATAACTTAAATAAAATTTAAAAAATAAAATAATTATGATTGAAAATTTAAAAAATTAGTAACCTGATTAATAACCTGAATAAATGCAGGATAACCTCAAGATTAACCAATCCACAGATACAGGTTAATGAGATTACATATTTCCTTACTCAAGAGAGATACCAACCTAATATTTTGACATTTTAAAAATTAATTTCAGGGATGAAGGGAGAAGGAAGAGAGAGAGAGAGAGAGAGAGAGAGAGAGAGACGTAATGCTTGTCTTAACTGCTATGCCGAATGCTAGTCCTCCTATTTTTTAATAAACATTTTGAAAACATTTATTTATTTGAGAGGAAGGTACACTGAATCACAGAAAGAGACAGAGAGACAGAGATGGGGCAGAGGGGGAGTCTTTAAAAGTTATTTTCCATAGGAACACCATGAGTTAATGAAGAGAATGTGAATGACATATCAAGTGAAGTAAGGAATCTCTGGGCATGTTATTTTTTCATTGATTCAACTTTATTTCCCCCAATCACCATAAATTTCTGAAGCCCATATTCTACAATACTACTATTTTTGTTTTAAAAACTGTACTGTGTTTTTGTTTGTTTGTTTGACAGTTAGAGTTATAGATAGTGAGAGAGACAAACAGAGAGGTCTTCCTTCTGTTGGTTCACTACCCAAATGGCCACTACGGCCAGTGCTGTGCTGATCTGAAGCCAGGAGCCAGGTGCTTCTTCCTGGTCTCCCATGGGGTGCAGGGCCCAAGCATTTAGGCCATCCTCCACTGCCTTCCCAGGAGACAGCAGAGAGCTGACTGGAAGACGAGCAACCAGGACTAGAACCTGGCACCCAAATGGGATGCCTGCGCCACAAGGTGGATTAACCAAGTGAGCCACGGCACCAGACTCTGTACTGTGTTTCTTTAACAGCTTATTTCAGAATAGTTCTAAGCTTACAAAGTGGCCAGCGCCACAGCTCAATAGGCTAATAGGTTCTAGACCCGGTCTGGGCGCCAGATTCTGTCCCGGATGCCCCTCTTCTAGGCCAGCTCTCTGCTGTGGCCCGGGAGTGCAGTGGAGGATGGCCCAAGTCCTTGGGCCCTGCACCTGCATGGGAGACCAGGAGAAGCACCTGGCTCCTCGCTTCGGATCAATGCAGTGCGCTGGCTACAGCGCGCTGGCCGCAGTGTACCAGCCACAGTGGCCATTGAGGGGTGAACCAATGGAAAAAGAAGACCTTTCCCTCTGTCTCTCTCTCTCACTGTCCACTCTGCCTGTCAAAAAGTAAATAATTTCATTTCCTTTGGGTAAATTCCAAGGAGTGGGATGGCTGGGTTGTATAGTAGGTTATATTCAGGTTTCTGAGGAATCTTCAGACTGACTTCCATAGTGGCTTTACCAGTTTGCATTCCCACCAACAGAGGGTTAGTGTCCCTTTTTCCCCACATCCTCTCCATCATCTATTGTTGGTAGATTTCTGAATGTGAGCCATTCTAACTGGGGTGAGGTGGAACCTCATTGTGGTTTTGATTTGCATTTCCCTGATTGCTAGTGATCTTGAACATTTTTTCATGTGTCTGTTGGCCATTTGGATTTCCTCTTTTGAAAAATGTCTATTGAGGTCCTTGGCCCATCACTTAAGTGGGTTGTTTGTTTTGATCTTGTGGAGTTACTTGATTTCTTTGTAGATTCTGGTTATCAACCCTTTATCTGTTGCATAGTTTGCAAATATATTTTCCCATTCTGTTGGTTGCCTCTTCACTTTCCTGACTGTTTATTTTGCAGTACAGAAACTTCTCAATTTGATGCAATCCCAAATGTTAATTTTGGCTTTGACTGCCTGTGCTTCTGGGGTGTTTTCCAAGAAGTCATTGCCGGTACCTATATCTTGCAGGGTTTTTCCAATGCTCTTTAATAATTTGATGGTGTCAGGTCGTAGATTTAAGTCTTTAATCCATGTTGAGTGGATTTTTGTGTAAGGTGAAAGGTAGGGGTCTTGCTTCATGCTTCTGCACATGGAAATCCAATTTTCCCAGCACCATTTATTGAATAGACTGTCCTTACTCCAGGGATTGGTTTTGGATCCTTGATCAAATATGAGTTGGCTGTAGATGTTTGGATTGATTTCTGGTGTTTCAATTCTGTTCCATTGGTCTATCCATCTGTTTCTGTACCAGTACCATGCTGTTTTGATTACAACTTCCCTGTAGTATGTCCTGAAATCTGGTATTGTGATGCCTCCAGCTTTGTTTTTGTTGTACAAGATTGCTTTAGCTATTCGAGGTCTCCTGTGTCTCCATATGAATTTCAGCATCATTTTTTTCCAGATCTGAGAAGAAGGTCTTCGGTATCTTGATTGGTATTGCATTGAATCTATAAATTGCTTTTGGGAAAATGGACATTTTGATGATATTGATTCTTGCAATCCATGAGCATGGAAGATTTTTCCATTTCTTGGTATCCTCTTCTATTTCTTTCTTTAAGGTTTTGTAATTTTCATCATAGAGATCTTTAACGTCCTTGGTTAAGTTTATTCCAAGGTATTTGATTGTTTTTGTAGCTATTGTGAATGGGATTGATCTTAGAAGTTCTTCCTCAGCCATGGCATTGTCTGTGTATACAAAGGCTGTTGATTTTTGTGCATTGATTTTATTTATACCCTGCTACTTTGCCAAACTCTTCTATGAGTTCCAATAGTCTCTTAGTAGAGTTCTTTGGGTCCCCTAAATAAAGAATCATATCATCTGCAAAGAAGGATAGTTTGAGTTCTTCCTTCCCAATTTGTATCCCTTTAATTTCTTTTTCTTGTCTAATAGCTCTGGCTAGAACTTCCAGAACTATATTGAATAGCATGGTGAGAGTGGGCATCCCTGTCTGGTACCAGATCTCAGTGGAAATGCTTTCAACTTTTCCCCATCCAATAGGATGTTGGCTGTGGGTTTTTCATAGATTGCTTTGATTGTATTGAGGAATGTTCCTTCCAAACCCAGTTTGCTTAGAGTTTTCATCATGAACGGGTGTTGTATTTTATCAAATGCTTTCTCTGCTTCTATTGAGATAATCATATGGTTTTTCTTCTGCAGTCTGTTAATGTGGTGAATCACATTGATTGATTTGTGAATGTCGAACCATCCCTGCATACCAGGGATAAATCCCACTTGGTCTGGGTGGATGATCTTACTGATGTGTTGTTGCATTCTATTGGCGAGAATTTTATTGAGGATTTTTGCATCTAAGTTCATCAGGGATATTGGTCTGTAATTTTCTTTCAGTGCTGCATCTTTTTCCGGCTTAGGAATTAAGGTGATGCTGGCTTCATAGAAAGAATTTGGGAGGACTCCCTCTTTTTCGATTGTTCTGGATAGTTTGAGAAGAATTGGAGTCAGTTCTTCTTTAAATGTCTGGTAGAATTCAGCAGTGAATCCATCTGGTCCTGGGCTTTTCTTTGTTGGGAGGGCCTTTATTACTGTTTCAATTTATGTCTCAGTTATGGGTCTGTTTAGGTTTTCTATGTCTTCCTGGTTCAATTTAGGTAGGTTGCATGAGTCCAGGAATCTATCCATTTCTGATAGGTTTCCCTGTTTGCTGGCATACAAGTCCTTGTAGTAATTTCTGATGATTCTTTTTATTTCTGTGGTGTCTGTTGTTATGTTTCCTTTTTCATCTCTGATTTTATGGATTTGAGTCTTTTCTCTTCTTTTTTTAGTTAGTTGGGCCAATGGGGTGTCAATTTTGTTTATTTTTTCAAAAAACCAGCTCCTCGTTTGGCTGATTTTTTGTAATTTTTTTTGGATTGATTTCTTCTCTGATTTTAATTATTTCTCTTCTACTAGATTTGGGTCTGGTTTGCTGTAGGTTTTCTAGATCCTTGAGGTGCATTGAAAGCTCATCTATTTGGTGCCTTTCCATTTTCTTGATGTAGGCACCTACTGATATAAACTTTCCTCTTAACACTGCTTTTGCTGTATCCCATAAGTTTTGGTATGTTGTGCTGTTATCCTCATTTACTTCCAGAAAATTTTTGATTTCTCTTTTAATTTCTGCTATGACCCATTGTTCATTCAGGAGCATGTTGTTCAATCTCCATGTGTTTGCGTATGCTCTAGGGATTCCTGAGTTGCTAATTTCCAACTTCATTCCTTTATGGTCTGAGAAGCTGCATGGTATGATTCTAATTCTTTTGAATTTGCTGAGACTTGCTTTATGGCCTAGTATGTGGTCAATCCTAGAGAAGGTTCCATGCACTGCTGAGAAAAATGTAAAATCTTTAGCTGTAGGATTGAAAGTTCTGTATATATCTGTTAGAACCATTTGGGCTATAGTGTCGTTTAAATCTACTGTATCCTTGTTGAGCTTCTGTCCTGTTGATCTGTCTATTTCTGAGAGTGGAGTATTGAAGTCCCACAGTACTATTGTATTGGGGTTAAGTCTCCCTTTAAGTCTGTTAACAAATCTTTTAGATAAACCGGTGCCCTGTAGTTAGGTGCATACACATTGATAATTGTTATATCTTTTTGTTGTATTGATCCCTTAATCATTATATAGTGTCCCTCTTTGTCTCTCTTAACAGGTTTTGTGGTAAAGTTTATGTTGTCTGATATTAAGATGGCTACACCTGCTCTTTTTTCATTTCTGTTGGCATGCTATATCTTTTTCCAGCCTTTCACTTTCAGTCTGTATGGATCTTTGTTGGAAAGATGTGTTTTTTGTAAGCAGCAAATAGATGGGTTTTGTTCCTTAACCCAATCAGCCAAACGGTGTCTTTTAACTGGACAGTTCAGGCCATTCACGTTCAATGTGACTAATGATAAGTGGTAACTTTGCCCTGTCATTTGCCAAAGATAAGTTCTAATATATGCTTTGAATTCCCTGTGATCTTTTGCTGTGAGGTTTCCTTCCTTTATCTTCTTTCATATTGATGACCGTGTTTCTGTGTTTCTGTGTGTAACACATCTTTAAGCATCTTTTGCAGGGTTGGACGAGTGGCGACAAATTCTTTCAATTTCTGTTTGCTATGAAAAGTCTTTATTTCACCTTCATTCACAAATGATAGCTTTGCAGGATATAATATTCTGGGCTGGCAGTTTTTCTCTCTTAGTACCTGGGCTATGTCTTGCCATTCCCTCCTAGCTTGTAGGGTTTCTGATGAGAAGTCAGCTGTGAGTCTGATTGGAGATCCTCTGAGAGTAACCTGACGTTTCTCTCTTGCACATTTTAGAATCTTTTCTTTATGTTTCACTGTGGTAAGTTTAATTACCACGTGTCGTGGTGAGGATCTCTTTTGGTCATGTTTATTAGGGGTTCTGTGAGCTTCCTGTACTAGGATTTCTCTGTCCTTCTCCAAACCTGGGAAATTTTCTGCTAATATCTCACTAAAAAGGCCTTCTATTCCTTTCTCCCTCTCCATGCCTTCCGTAACTCCTAGAACGCGAATGTTGGGTTTTTTAATAGTATCCTGAAGATTCCTGACAATATGTTTTAGATTTCTAATTTCCTCTTCTTTTCTTTGGTCTGACTGTATCCTTACCTGTTCTCTGTCTTCTAAGTCCGATATTCTCTCTTCTGCTTCACCCATTCTGTTTGTAAGGCTCTCTAATGTGTTTTTCATTTGATCTATTAAATTCTTCACTTCATTATGATTTCTTGTCACTAACAATGTTTCCTGTTGTACTAGTTGTTTCGTTTCCTTTTGAGTCCTCCTTAATATTTCATTTTCACTAGAGAGATTTTCTATCTTGTCCATTAAGGATTTCTGTAGTTCAAGAATTTGTTTTTGAGAACTTCTTAATGTTCTTATCAATTTTTTGAGATCTGCTTCTTGCATTTCTTCTATCTCATCATCTTCATAATCTTGAATTGGGGTGTCTTTTTCATTTGGCGGCGTCATGGTGACTTCCTTGTTTCTATTATCTCGGTTTTTGCGTTTGTTATTTGGCATATTGGAGATATTTGGTTTCTTCACTGTGGTGTTTTTTCTTGTTATACTATGACTCTAGATTAAGTGGACTGTCTGTTTTTGATGGAGCCTTAGAGGCTTGAGATGGGTGTGGCCTGAGAGCTCTGTTTGGTGTGCCAAAGGTGACACTCCCAGGTTAGGCGTGTAGATCTCTCTCTCTCGCTTTCTTTCTTTTTTTGATTCAAAAGGGAAGTAATTCCGCACAGCTGAACGAGGTAGTTAGCAGGCAAATGATATACCCACAGGAGCCAGAGATCAGAAGCTCTTTCCCAAGGACCACACAGGGAATCTGTTCTGACCTCAGAGTGGGCTCAGATTCTCCTTCAGTCTCCCACTGGGTTGCCAAAGTTACGGAATTGTAGCGTCTCTGGAGAGTGCTCACGTGAATTCCGTGAGTTCTCTCCCCCACCGTCTCTTTTTTCACAGTATCAGTTCAGTAGCACCACAAATTTACTAGGTCCTAATCTCCTGTTAATTCGCCCCACCCAGAGTCAGGTTTTTCTGCTAGGCTCAGGGCGGGTGCAGACCTGAGGTCGCTCTGCATATTCCCACTCCTTGGAATTTACCCAAAGGAAATGAAATTGGCAAACAAAACAGCAGTCTGCACATTAATGTTTATTGCAGTTCAATTCACAATAGCTAAGACCTGGAACCAACCCAAATGCCCATCAACAGTAGACTGGATAAAGAAATTATGGCACATGTACTCTATAGAATACTATACAGCAGTCAAAAACAACGAAACCCAGTCATTTGCAACAAGATGGAGGAATTTGGAAAACATCATGCTGAGTGAATTAAGCCAGTCCCAAAGGGACAAATATCATATATTCTCCCTGATTGGCGAGAACTAACTGAGCACCAAAGGGGAAACTTGTTGAAGTGAAATGGACACTGTGAGAAACAGTGACTTGATCAGCTCTTGTCCTGACTGTTGCTGTACAATGTAATACTTTATCCATTTTAGTATTTTGTTGTTGTTCTAGTACCGTTGGTTGAACTCTGTAATTAACACACAATTGTTCTGAGGTGTTTAAATTTTAACTGAAAAATGATTCCTGTTAGGAATTTGGAAAACATTATGTTGAGTGAAATAAGCCAATCCCAAAGGGACAGATACCACTTGTTCTCCTTGATAGGTGACAACTAACTGAGCACCAAAAAGGAAACCTGTTAAATGTGAAATGAACACTATGAGAAATGGTGACTTGATCAGCCCTCACCCTGACTGTTGATGAGCAGCTTAATATGTTATCCCTCTTAGTATTTTTTTTGTTTGTTCTACTTAATACTTTTGGTTGAATACTGTAATCAATACACAATTCTTCTTAAGTGCTGAAACTTAACTAAAAGTGATCACTGTTAAATATAAGAGTGGGAATAAGAGAGGGAAGAGATGTGCAATTTGGGACATGCTCAAGCTGACTTGCCTCAAACGGTGGAGTTAGAAACATACCAGGGGATTCCAATTCAATCCCATCAAGGTGGCATGTACCAATGCCATCTCACTAGTCCCAGTGATCAATTTCTGTTCACAATTGATCATAATGATAGGACTAAGAGCCAAAGGGATCACATAAACAAGAATAGTGTCTGCAAATACTAGCTGATAGAATCAAAAAGGGAGAGAATGATCCAACATGGGAAGTGAGATACACAGCAGACCCATAGAGTGGCAAATGTCCTAATGGCACTCTGGCCTCATAATCAGCCCTTAAGGCTTGCGGATCTGGCTGAAATGCCCATGAGAGTATTTCAGGCATGGAAAGCCAAGACACTCTGGGGGGGGAAAAAACCTAAATGAAAGATCTCCACGAGTGAGATCCCAGTGGAAAGAACGGGTCATCAAAGAAGGAGGTACCTTTCTCTGAAGGGAGGAGAGAACTTCCACTTTGACCATGGCCTTGTCTAAATATGATCAGAGTCAGTGAACTCAGGGGGCTTCCATAGCCTTGGCAGCTCATGACAAGAGCCTAGGGTGATTACTGAGGCCATAAACAAGAGTGTCAATTTGTTAAGTCAACAACAGGAGTCACTGTGCACTTACTCCTCATGTAGGATCTTTGTCCTTAGTGTGCTATACATTGAGATTTAATGCTATAACTAGTACTCAAACAGTATTTTTCACTTTATGTTTGTGTGTGGGAGCAAACTGTTGAAATCTTTACTTAATGTATGCTAAACTGATCTTCTGTATATAAAGAGAATCGAAAATGAATCTTGATGTGAATGGAAGGGGAGAGTGGATAAGGGGAGGGTTTCGGGTGGGAGGGACGTTATGGGGGGAAGCCATTGTAATCCATATTATGTACTTTGGAAATTTATATTCATTAAATAAAAGTTAAAAAATAAATAAATAAATAAATAAATAAACTTACAAAGCAAAAATTGTGAGGTGTTAATACAAAGAGTTCCCATATACCCCTCATCTGATTTCTCCTATTAAAATCTCATATTAATATCTTTGTCACAATTAATGAGCCACACACAGGTTCCACTATTTTGTTTTCTAAACTGTCTTCATCTTTCCCTGCTTCTATATTTAGTAATCCACATTCTGTGTTCAGATTGAGATAACGTTAAATTTAGTACCCACGTACAAGGGATATCACATGATATTTGTCTTTCTGGGTCTCAGTTTTTTCACTCAACACAATGTCCTCCAATTCCATCCCTTTAGCTGCACATGACAGGATTTCATTATTATTATAGCTGTCTGGTATCCCATTGTGTACAGAATCCAGCAATCCCACTCCTGGGTAAATACCTCAGAAACACAAACACATTGTGCCAAAGAGAGGGGAGAGGGGAGAGGAGAGATAGAGAGGAGATAGGGAAGAGGGGAGAGTGGAGGGAATCGGAATTTTCCATCTGTTGGTTGGTTCCCTAAATGGCCACAATGGCCAGGGCTGGGTCAGGCTGGAGACAGAAGCCAGGGGCTTCTTCCCCCAGGAGGGTGCAGAAACCCAAGCACTTGCATCGTCCTTTACTGTTTTGCCAGGTGCATTAGCAGGCAGCTGGACTGGAAGTGGAGCAGCCGGGAACTAAGCCCCTGTGGGCAGCAGCTTTAGCCACAGCACCACTACTCTGGCCCCAAAAGTTAAGGTATACTTTGACAGGAAATCATCTTTGTCAGGTAAGTAGGGTAATTTTCATTCATGACTTGAAACAGTCTCAGCAGGATGGCTAATTCTTTTTTTTTTATTTTATTTATTTATTTATTTTTAATTTTTTTGTTTTTTTTTTTTTTAATTTTTTAGGATGGTTAATTCTTTGAGTACATATGCTTAAAACTTGGGCGTTACATGGTATATACGCTATAATTTCTGCTTTCATCTATCACAGAATCAAAATAAACAAAATAGGATCATGATCATATATCATGCTGTGTTCTCAATGAATGAGGGCAGATACCAGGCCTGTTTATCATTCTTCTGAGATTTGAAACTATATCCAGCAGAAACACAGAATATAATGTCACCTAATGAATCACTCAGTTTCCCTGTCCTCATATGGATGTTACTAGAATGGCCAACATTTGCTCTCACGCAATAAGATGAGTATAAAGTAAATTTTGGAAAATGTTCTCTCTTCCTAAACTTCCTGTATCAAACTCCTTCTGAGAGAGCAACATTTATTCTTATCATTAATGATACAGCAATTACGAATTGCTTATGGCATAATGGAAGATAGGTGAAATGTAGATTTGAATTTGAAAGGGAAAGAAAATACGGCACAAAGCAATTTTCTTAATATAAGAGTTTTCAATTGGGTTTATATCAAACAGGATAATTCATACTTTATCTCAGTGGTCACAGTATTAATTTATCTACTGAATTATAGCATTAAATTGGAATTAAAGTTTCTAGCTTATTATAAACATAACTGGTATATTTTAGAAATGTGTAATATGCCCCATCATCAAGAATACAAGTAGTAATTATTTATCTAGTAAAAAGCTTTCTGCAAATATAATCATAAGCTGAGTAAGACACTACTGATAATTTTATTTGTGTCATTTTCACATTTAACTCAGGTCAGAAGGCAAACATTCTATAGAATTCTATAAAATTGCGTTGTTTATATATGAACAAAGTTAGTTATAATTTAGTCTGTCAAAATGTTTTTTCATACTAATTATGTCCATGAAAATTGATGCTCAAAAACCCTTCACTCTTCATGCCAAATTAAATGTTTTATTATGAAGCAATTTCTTGACATTGGAAAATATTCAGACATATTAGCCAATTTTTGGTAAGAGGATTTGGGAAAAGTTATCTTCGTGAAATATTTTTAAATGTTTCAACATTTTAAAATAACAATAGAAAGGGGATATTTAAAAAGCATGAGGTTAATAAAGTAAAAATTCAAAAATATTCACAAGATATGAGCAACTCAATAAACATGTTTGCAGGTTGGCAGTGAATTCAGAGCTCTCATTTGTAGACTGAATATGTATTATACTCGGATTTATTCCAGCTTCACAGAAAATTGAACCTGTTTCTACATATGAAGGGGAAAATATCTTGTTCATTTCACCCATATATGGGTTTCAATATTTATTTACTGCTCTTTCCTTCCTCGTGGTGTGTAGCACTCAAAATTTGCATTTTTCCTATCTATGTGGTTTCATGAAAATAATCTTTCTTCCTATTTCAGTCATGAGCAATTATCTTAACATGTTATTATAACTCCTAAATAATCAAGTTAATTACAGAGCTATTCTATTCCTTTACCCTTTACAATTCTCAAAATGTGTTCGATGTCATTATGGTTAAAAGGCACTTCCATAATGTCAGTCTATTTATATATCAGTGCATCCCCGTCTTTGACATAAATTGTATAATGTCACTAAAAAATGTACCGTGTATCAGTTATAACAGTAGCATGCATATGTACCTCAGGCAAATATAGTAAGTCTTTGATAACTAGATAAGGCAAGCTAAATGTTGAAAAGATATTTTCATTCAAACTTTGCAGTGGTTTTATAACTAGACTAGAAAACATTTTACAGTCAACATTATATTTATGGCTCTGATGATAATACTCTAAAGTAAGTGTTATTTTTATTTTTCTATGAAATCACTCCCCCCAAAAAACTATGTATACCATGGGCTTTAATTCAATTTCTGACTACCCTTGAGACTTTTGTGAGAGGATTCATGTGATATGACACTAATATTAGGGTTAATTCAAATAATATTAAGATTATATGCTTGAACAGAAATATGATATTTAGTTTTGCAACTGTACATTTTAAAGTTTCATATAGAAGGACTTTTATTATTTTGCCATTTTTGGTAGAGATTTTGACATTTTTTCAAGCATAATGCTTTATCCATATTTATCTATTAAACATTAGTAAGCATGAATAATTAGTGTCTATTAAGAACCCTTTTTGCTATGTAAATTGATGAACACTTCATATGAACTGTTCCTATTAATCTTGAAGACTCAAAATCCTATGCTATAGGAATTTTATGAAATATTACTGTTTCCCTTATACAGAAACAAAAATGAGAGTTTTAAGCTATTACTTGGTCAAGGTTCCACAGCTGTTAATCAATAAACTTCAGAACTCAAAATAGGATTAACTCAAGCCCCTAAACTTGAAACATTCCACATTGTTAATCTGAGACATAACAAGATAATTGGTAAATTTTGGTAAACATGAAATAGTAGAAATTTTAAACAAATTGAGAGAATTCTTACTTCAGGTGACATATGGGGTGAATGATTTTAGTAATTTTTTTCTGCACCTGATATTTTGGAAGAGAAAGTGAAGGTTTACTGTTTTTTTTTGTTAATTTACACTATGCCTTATCATAAGATATTATATGCCTTCAAGAAAGTTACAGTGGAAAAAGGAAAAAAATATAGATGTAACGTTGAATATCAGTAGACACAGGATAATCAGCAGCACAGGCAGCTGAACCAAGTGGTGTGGTCATATTCTGATATTTAGTGTTTGAACAGAGGCCCCACTGAGGTGGCAAGGCATGCAGACACAGCGGATCAGCACTAGGGCATGAGGGCCAGCTCTGTGCAGGCTAACATGGGAAATGTGTGGGGAGATTAAGGATCCACAAGACAGTGGAGGGCGTGGGAGAAGGTTTGTCAATTGGTTGCAAGGGAGTGTAGGAAACTGAAGAGCTGTGCCAAGAATAGACTCAAGAAAGTAGGAGCTTTGGGCAGGATTTGAGTCTGAGTGACAGGAACCATTATACATTCATAGCATCATTTTGGCTATGTGGTTAATCGTTGATCTGGGGAAAGGCTGTGGAAACTGAGGAAAAAACTCCATTTAGGAGGATATAGCAATAGCCCCAGTAAGCAATGAGGGCTGGTTTGGGATGGCGTGGGGGTAGGTAGTCAGGTTCTACACCTGTGTCAATGATAGGGTTGCAAACACCTTGGTTTGGAAATGTGGAAGAAGCAAAGACATAAAGGAAAACTCCCAGAACTGGTGTTGAGCCATGCAAGCACTGAATTTAGTGTTAGTTTTCAAAACTTTAATCAGAAAGTAAATTGGTTTTGCTCCCATGGAAGGATTACCTTGGTTACTATTTTTATTTAAATTTCCAACTTTTTCTGGAGTAAAGGATCTGAATAACCGGGGTTACAATCCTGTCACCTGAAGTTCTATGTAGCTGTTAGATGCCTGGATTCTAGGCCTCCATTATTAAAGGGAGAGCATTATGTAAAGCCCTTTTTATGCTATGCAATTTGCTCTTGGATGAAGTACTTGAAACTCGAAAGAATGTTCCGGAAGTTCAGTTAATCAGAATTAAAGGAGTGAATTTTTAGAGCAGGATCAGCACGGTTAAGGTACTATTTTGAAAGGGCTTAAACCAGCTAAAATTCTGCCTTTGAAGCAGGTTTGAAATATAATGTTTCCATATAGTAAGTATTATAACGATAAATCTACATCTGTGGAAACATCCCATCACACTGGCAGTTTTAAATTCCTAATTATGATGCAATTAAAGAACTTCTTTCTAACTGTATTTTCCTTACCAAAATTGTACATTTTGAGAGAGAGATGTTTGTGACCCAAGAAACCAAATCACTTTTTGTATTTCTTTTTAAAAATGCCTTTTCAAAGACTGAGATTCTAAGAACTGGAGTTGTGGCAGGGTATACTGGCACTGCTGTTGCTAGTGACGAAGGAATCCCATATCAGAGTGTGGTTCTGCTTGCAGTCCAGATTCCCCCAGCCCTGGCTGTTGTGGCCATTTGGAGAGTGAACCAGCAGATGAGTGATCTCTCTCTCTTCCACTCTTCTGTTGCTCTGTCTTTCCAATGAATAAATACGTAACTAACTAAAAAAATAAATATTAAAAAGAAAAGGTTGAGATCAACCTGTTGCAACATGGACTTTACAATATCATTTATTAACAGGTTTTTTGAATAAAAATAAAATAAAAATTATTTTAATTTTTAATTTATTAACTGACAACTTGCATGTAATTGAAGTGTACAATATGGTGCTCTGATCCATGCATACTTTGCAGAATGACTAAATCAGGCTCACATATTTATCACTTCCCTTACATATCACAGGATATCATATACATATTTAAAATCTTCATGTAAGTTTCACCTATTCTGCACATTACTATCTTAAATGATTTATTCCAGCTATCTGAAACTCTGCATCCTTTGACGACCACTGCCCTGGCAACCTCCCCCCATTCTCACACCCAGCACCTGGTAACCAGCAGTGTATTCAGTTCCACAAGTCTGAAATTGTAGATTGTATTCATAAACGACACGAGGCAACATGTGTCATTCTGCATTTGTTTTGTTTCACTTAGTGTCATGTCTTTCTGGTACATCCATGTTGTCACCAACATGTCTTTTTTAAGATAAGAGAGTATGCTGGTGTGTATACATAGCAAGTATCCCTCACCCACTCACCCTGTGATGGACACTGTGATTGCTCCCATATCTGAGCTATTGTGACTAATGTGCAGGCTACAAGGCAGTGCAGATGCCTCTCACCGCAGTGAATGAGGAGAATGGCTAGCTCACATGTTCATGCTACTTTTAGTTTTTGAGAGACTTTCATGCCGTCTTACCTGGGGTCTGTCCTAAATTACATTAATGCCCACTTTTAAGTCAGAATTTAAACTGAATCAATAAATCCTACAATTTGAATTGCCCACGGAAATTCTTAACATAACACGTTATAGCATAATTCTACAGACACTTCAGAATCAATACAGAAAACTGTATTTACCTCCAATAAACAAAATAGCGCATTGCCATCAAAAGAGGATTTTTAAATAATCTTTTTTCTTTTTTAATATTTTTAAGGTGCACAAATTTTGTGTATTTCATATACATTTCATATGTATAGATTTAGGAGCCCTCCCTTCCTCCTCCTTCCTGGGTTTATTCCCCTGTGTTACTTGAAGCAAAGCTAAGGCAGGAAGTAGTAAGACTTGGAGAAGCAATGCATGCAATCTGATTAAGATAAATCAGTTTCACATAATGTCATGTAATCACTGAGGATCAAGCCAAAATCAGTTTACTTGGATTATTCCCAAGGCCTTTCAACCTACTCTGAGTTCATTCTTGGGCTTGTGCATCGTGGTATCAAAACAGCTACATTTTAAAACCAGAATGAAGATCAGGCCTGCCTTCTGAGTCTCCCAACAGCTGTCCATTTCATCAAGACAGCAAACCCTTGTGCCCTGCCACCCTCTGTGTGACTGCATAGCCTGGGGTTTATCCATTGTCCACTGCCTTTAGGCCCTCCGTTCCTGCAAGACACCTTGGACAGCTCCGTCTCTGGGCACCACCATTCCCCCTTCTCTCCTCCTGATGTATTCTCTCTAGAGACACACACGCTCGTCTCCATGAGTCAGAGCTTGCTCAAAGCTGTCTCTCAGTAACGTTGGCGTAGTCAGTCTTTAGCAATGTGTCGACAGCTTGATTGTTCTTTCTGCTTTTATTGTACTTTACCTGTAATTTTGTTCATTTTACTCATGGCTATAACCCTAGCTCATAGAACATTTTCAGGCACACAGTGAGCACTCAGAGTGTACTTATTAACGATTCTACAACTAACATGAAGCTCTCTCTCTATGGAGGTAACCTGCTCCCCAGGTTACAAGCCCACGAAACATTGTTATAATGAGAAAGTCTGCATTTTAGCTCTGGAAAACACTGAGGTGGTGCCCATTTAGTGATTTCACATTCATAAAATCTTAAGCTGGACAAGGAAATGCTTTCATTTCCATATGCATTTACCCTCCTGAAAGTACTTCCAAACTAAACGGTACAAACTGGGTTATGGGATGAATAAACTTGATTTTTTGTGGGTTGTTATGGGTGTCCTTTTTTTTTCCCTTCTAAACCTCTATTTTAATAAAATCAATTTTACTTTGTAAAAAGTTTCTTATTTGTTACTGTCTGTATTATAATGTATTGAGCCCACTTATTTGAATGACAGAGTATTTGTAGATACACACATAATTATGATTAAATATTCTGTATTTAAATTGTATATATTTAATATATGCATGCCTAAAGATTTTTTAAAGTTCAATTTGTATACTACTAATCTCTAAATAAATTTGTTTTGACAATAGAGAATTGGAATTTGACATACATGTATATAATATAAATATAAAAGGAATATGAATAATCCTACAAATGGGAGTTTTAAAGAAAATGTTACCATTCCCCTTTCTTCATATTTGGGTTATGTTTAACTCTAAGAGACAATTTTGTTTGTTTGATTACTGTTAGCTAACCCATCAGTATTCCAAGATGAGCATCTGTTGGTCGTCCTAGGATGATCATTGCCCGGAAGCATGGCTCATCTGCATTGATGTGGCTTAACTACAGTGAGGCTCTATTAGGTCAGGCATATTGCACCGGCTAATGGGTCAAGGTGCTTGCTTAGGAGTAAGTGGTGCCATTTTTGACTGAAGCTACTCTGGCTGTTTGTGTTTGGGGCAGCTCAACCCTGAATCGAGGGAAGTTGTGCATTAGCTGCTAAGTTTTTCAATTGCCCCACACGGGTGAGGTTTCTGTTGCTCCGCACATCTTATTTAGCATGTTGTTATTGTTCTGAACAGTACAGTCGGATATCTTTCTAAATTATGAGGAATAACAATACATAAAATAAAATGCATTGAAAATCCATATTTAAAAACATTAAAATCACTGGTTATACATTTACTGTTAAACTGCTGTATTTTCTAAACATTTTCTCAATATTTGTATCTATTGTATCATAGCAATATTATAAACAATTTATTGACTAATATTGTTTATGGGATCCCACTTTGGGTAGCACTGTGTTAGATAAAACTGATCACCTGAACAAGAAAGCACTTTCAACAATGTAGCTAGACAATTGATCTTATTTGCAATGTTGTAGATACCACATCTTTTGAAACCATCAGAAGGCAGTGATATATTCTAATGGTAGGTACTTGACTACTGGGTTTTTTAAATTATGTATAAATAAATTTATATAAATATATTTTAATATATTTAAATATGCATTTAATTATTTTATATATGAAAGAATGTATTATATATATTCTTATATATAACTTTTTATTCAAAAACCAGGTTGTGACAGAGATCTTCCACATGCTGATTCACTCCCCAAATAGCCACAATAGCAATCACTGGGCCAGACTGGAGCCAGAAGTGAGAGCTCAGTTAGAATGTCCCACATGGGCAGCAGGGACCCAAGTACTTGAGCCATCATTTGCTGCCTCTCAGGGTGCACGTGAGCAGGAAGCTAAGGCCAAGATTTGCAATGAGGGCACCCAATATGGGGTGGCGCATCCCAAGCTGCCTTAGCTGCTGTGTTGCATGCATGCCCAGCACTGACTGTCCTGAGGGATCATTGTGTCTAAGATCATCTATGCTTGGCAACAGGAGCATGCATTGCAGCTAGTGCATAACAAGTCTGGTTACAAGAGATGTTTGGAAGGAAACGCAAAGCAAAGCAAAACATTGACATTGACAGATCTTCAGCAAATTCGGAGTTCTCAAGGGAGATATGGAGTCCTTTAGAGGTAGCAGTTAAATGATGAAAGTATGTTTTAAATACACTGGCACCATAAGTTTTGAAGGTGGGTAGGAATATTTAAAAATGGGAATGAAATTTGAGAATTCTCTTTGTGATGATTTGTAGAAAAGGACTGAATATGATGATGGATCTTGTCTTGATTTTGACTTACACACATTGACATGAGAGTTCTTGCTTGTTTTCTGATGACCTTGAATGCTAATTTTACTTATTGGTGATAACATAACAGCAATCAAATTTTCTGAAAGCTTTGTTATGTTTAAGACTATTTATGCTCTGGGCCGGTCTTGTGGCACAGCAGGTTAAGCCATCATCTGTGATACTAGCATCCTATATGAATGCCAGTTTGAGGCCCAGCTGCTCCACTTCACATACAGCTACCTACTAATGTACCTGTGAAAACATCAGATGGCAGTCCACGTGCTTGGGCCTCCTGCCACACATGTGGGAGACCTGGATGGAGCTCCAGGATCCTGGCTTCAGCCTGGCCCAGCCTCAGCTGTGGCAGTCATTTGAGGAGTGAACTAGCTGATAGAAAATCTCTCAATCTTTCTCTCATTCTAGCTCTCAACTCTTTCAAATAAATAAATAAATCTTAAAAAAGGAGAATTTGGGAAGTATTTAAGACAAATGACATTATTATGAAACAGAGATATCCAAGAAAATTAATATTTACATAGTGGGTTATAGATTGAGAACCAAAGACTACTAAGAGTCATTGCTTACAAGGAATGTGTGTACCGCCTCTTCTTCCTCTTCTTCACCTCCTTCTTTTCACAATATGTAGTTACCTAGAGTGTTACATAATTATGCTTGTTATAATATGATTATAGCAAGTAAGGACACAAGTAGTTGTAATAAAATCAATGAAAGGAGTATGTCCAGAGAGCAGAAAGGGAAGCAGTTACTGTATGGTGTAGACTGCGATGGAGGCCAAGTTCTGGGAAGGGGGCCCCACTCACTGCTCAGCCTTGCACTGCTGCAGGTGCTGTTGCATTTCTTTCTGAAGTGTTGATACTCAAGACTCATGGCTCTGAACACAAGCAATTCAAGGAGCTTAAGATGATCTCATACTCGCCATTCTTAATAAAACCCAAACTCTTGAGAAAATATAAAATTAAAAACCAGATTTTCATATCTTATTAATAATTCACCTTTCCTGTTGTTCCAACATAAAAATCAAATGGAAGAAAGTGGTTTCATTAATATTCACAATAATAACACTCATTCACTGTTGGGAAATACATTTAAAAGTTTCTGGGATCTAACTACAAGGAGCAGATGAGATATAACTCACCCTAGAGTAAATTATCACTAGAAGAAGGGAGACTTTTGAATGTAAAATTTCAGCTTTATCCGAGTCATGGTGGCTTATACTTCTAACAGTTTACAGAGCATCTTGTAAAAGTCCTACTGCTTTCTCAGAGTCTCTTCAAATGGCAATGCTAACAGCAGGACTGAATTGTTGGCTTCTTGCACTACAATTTCAATCCAGTTGTCTCTCCCTCACACAATGCTGCTTAGAGCTGATGGGGTGCTACAACCAATACAAGTAATAAACATTGAGTAAGTGTTTGCTATGAGCAGGCATTCTACAGAGATAATGTAATTTAATTTAATGACCACAGCAACCAAATTTGTTGGAATTATACAGCTAGTAAATTGAAGAGTTGTTAGCCCTTCCCAGTGACTTACTCCACAATCCTGTTTGCACCAGCATGTTCCATTGTTAGATCATCAGGGCAGAATAAGGACAGTGAGATTATCAGAACACTCGGCATGTATCCTCAGACACATTGTGCACACTTACCATTTTATAAGTTTGCTGCACTTTATAACAATACATTTGACAGTAGGTTAAATTATTTAACAATAGTCTTTGATGGAACATTTCAGCTATATGAACATTCTATAATGCATAAAATGAAACAAATTCAATGTGAATTTGTCTCAAAAGTACGTTACAGGGGTTAGATATTTGAAAAAATGTCTGAAATCATGTGAAACCTAAAAGTCATTCCAATATACATTGAAAATTTTCTATAGCCATGAGGTCAAATATAATATTCACAATTTTATAAAAATGTCTTCCCTAATTTGAAAGTCACTGGAGCACAATCTCTACTGCAACAATCCCAGTCAAAGTCGGCTCACTTGTGGTGTGCTTTTAACACAGTTGAGAGGCCCCTGAGACACAAAGTACACCAGGCTGAGGGGTTCCTGGAACAGGCAGCTCATCATTAGCTTTGGCAGGCTACGCACAGCAGGC
This sequence comes from Oryctolagus cuniculus, assembly GCF_051225735.1. Lineage (NCBI taxonomy): Eukaryota > Metazoa > Chordata > Mammalia > Lagomorpha > Leporidae > Oryctolagus > Oryctolagus cuniculus. The sequence continues at coordinate 5,466,266 of NC_142879.1, read as the reverse complement.
AGTCATTGTCAAAGCACAATCAAGTAGAAATGAATTGCGTGTAATTCCTGGGCTGCATATATTTTAGATCAGTTACTACTATTTTAATAGCCTGTTGGATAAAAAAAATTTAATTGCTTGCTCTGGTTAGCTCATTAAAACAATATATCTTATATATTAACTTTATAAGTGACAAGAAGCCAGAATGTATGTGGAATGTGAAGGCAGGGAAATTCTACTGTCATCTATTGGCAACCAGAAATCTATTTTAGTCGTATTACAGAGTGCTCTCTAAATATCAGTGCAATTTTTAAAGAAAAACTGTCTACAAATATGTCAAAGAAAAAATGTAAATAAAATACTGCGGTGCTTTATAGTCCCTACTCAAAAGAAATACATTGATGTAAAAACAGACATGTGGACAAATGGACCAAAATAGAAAGCCCAGAAATAAGTCCATACATCCACATGGATTTATTTTCCACAAAAATGACAGGAACACACACTGGGAAAAGGACAACCTTCTCAATACATGGTACTGGGAGAATTGGACACCCACACGCAGAATGAAATTTTACCCTAGCTCACAAAACCGGTAAAAATCAATCCAAAACACACTAAAAATTTAAACATTAGGCCGGAAACTGTGATGCTACTAGAGGAAAAGCAGAGTAATCTGTATGCCATTGGGTGTGTGTGGGTAGTGTGATCTCTATGGCATTGGGATGGGCGAGTTGTGTGTGTGTGTGTGTGTGAGTGTGCGTGTGCGTGCTCAGAGCATTTTATTGTATATGAGAGCGATTGGCATCTTTTCACGTGGTCATTGTTTATAGCCTGCATATATTCCTGCAGAACTGTGGTCTTTTTACATTTTATATGTTGAACTCTTTAGTTGGTGGACCATTAAGCCTGCAACTATAATGTAAATTGAAAATCTGTTACCTCAAAAACATGGAAAAAGCTGGGGCCTGCGCCGTGGAGTAGCGGGTAAAGCCACTGCTTTGCAGAGCTGGCATCCCAAATGGGTGATAGTTCTAGTCCCAGCCGCTCCTCTTCCTATCCAGTTGTTTGCTCTGGCCTGGGAAAGCAGTAAAAGATGGCCTGAGTCCTTGGGCCCCTGCACCTTCGTGGGAGAACCGGAAGAAGCTCCTAGTTCCTCACTTCGGATCGGTGCAGCTCCAGCCATTGTAGCCATCTGCACAGTGAACCAGCGGATGGAAGACCTCTCTCTCTCTCTCTTTCTTTCTCTCTACCTCTGTCTCTCCGTAACTCTTCCTTTCAAATAAATAAATAAATCTTAAAAAAAATAAACAAAAGAAAGCATACTGCTCAGTGAAAAACATAGGCAATAAAAGCAAAATTAGAGAAGTGAGATTTTATCAAACAAGTAAACCTCAGCACAGCAATGGAAACAAGAGTCAGGAGGCAACTTACATAACAGAGTACAATATTTGCAAAAATTATTCTTCTAACAGGGATTACTATACAGAATATACAAGGAACTCAAGCAACTCAACAAGAAAAAATGCAATTTAAAAATGGGCAAAAGATCAGAATAAGTATTTCTCAAGAGAGGACAGAAATGGCCAACAGGTATATAAAAAACATCCGGCATCACTAATCAACAGGTGAAAACAAATAAAAACGACGATAGGTTATCACCTTCCTGCAGTTCCAGGGGCTATTCTGAAAAGAAGACAAGGTAAGTGTTGGAAGGGATGTGCATTAAAGGGAACACTTACACACTCTTGAGGGGAGTACAGATTACTAGAGTCATTATGGAAAACAGTATGGTGGTTCCCCAAAAGCTTACAAAACTGACATGATGCCAAAATCACACTGTGGGCATATAGCAAAAGAAATGAAATCAGTGTGTCAAAAGAGGTATCTATATCCCCATCTTTATTACAGCATTGTTAACACTAGGGTATGCAGGCGTACACCTTCCGGATAGGTTAACGCCGGCGAGACCTCGGAGACACCAGACGCGTTTATCGGCTTTTCAGCTTCCACTTTATTTTTCAGCAGACTCGCGTTACATGTCGCCAACGCCCGCCCTGTTACCGGCATTCATTCACAACTCCTTCATTCACCACTCCCGCTTACTACTCGCATTCATTCACAGCTCCCGCCTGTTACCGGCGTTCATTCACAACTCCGCCTGTTACCAGCGTTCATTCCTTCCCCGTCTTTTACCAGCGTTCATTCATTCACTCCGCCTTTTTACCAGCATTCATTCATCACTCCGCCTTTTCCCAGGGTTCATTCACTCCCCCCGCCCACCGTCCACCTATTTATATATATATATCATTCACGGAAAACATGTTACCAACTAAGTGTGGGAAACATGCAATAACAGGATACTTAAAGTCAAAACAGGATCTTGCAATTAGCAACGGGCAGGGTGGAAAAAGCCCAGCACTAAACTTCTTGTGCTTGTACATGTCGGGAGGGGCACAGCTGGCCAGGCTGTCCCGTTCCCCGACAGGGTATGAAATACATCCATCAGTATATGGAAGGATAAAGGAAATGCAATATTGGTACACAATGGAATACAATTCAGCCATAAAAATGATGAGATTCTGTGATTTGCGGTAGAGTAGATGGAATTGAAGTCACTATTTTGATGAGATAAACCAGGCAGGAAAAGACAAATACTGCATTATCTCACTGATGTGTTAAATCTAAAACATTTGATCTCACAAAAGTAGAGAGCAGACTTTGGAGGGGAGATGGAGTGGAAGATGGAGAGAGGTGAACAGTCACAGGAGACGCAAGGCCGCGTTCTGGCCCACAGGAGGCTGCCTGTAGTCAGTAACAATCCATAATATATTTCAAAATAGCAAAGAAGAGAATTTTGGATGTTTACCAAAAGACTAGGTGTTTGAGGTAAGATATGAATATATAGCACATTTACTCCATAAATGTGTGCAATTACTTCATGCCCACCAAAATACAATTTTAAATTTTAAAAAAATGTTTTAGGAATCATCTTACTTGCTGGCTCCCTGGCTTTCCGTCTTCCAACATCTTCTCTGTGCACTAGGAAGAGCTCTCTTTTTCTTCAGTTACTATATTCCCCTGTTTAAAAAGTTGCCTAGACAGCAATACTGCATTTTACTAATACGTGTAAAACATGTGTATAGTTGTCTTATCACTAAACTTCCTTGATCAACCATAGTATTTCATAAATAAAGGTAGCCATTATAAATTTAAAAGGTATTATCTTTAATAGAACATCAAATGCTTTTCTATCACACAACTTTTATTTAGGGTTTATACATTTCAAGATATTTGACATAAAATTTTCCTTGTTCTCAAACAACTTTCATTGCAGTTGTGGAACTAGAGTTTGACTATATGTACATGAAATATATTAAATAGAATCTATGCAACTTAAAAATCTGATATTATCTTAAAATATTATCAAATTAAATTTAAAATAAAAAAGGAAATCAGAGAGAAATAAATCCCTTTAATGTAGAACAATAGGCTGGTTATAGAAAACAATGGAACTTTCCTTCCACCATTCATTCAGCATTTATTTGAGTGCCAAGAAAATCACTGGTGGTTAACACAACAGGCAGAGTCTCTGCCGGGGAAAACGGATGTTGTTGATACGCATGCACCTCAGAGAGAGCAAGTAAAATACAGAAATGAGAAGGGAAACACATGATTGCAGTGTTACCGTGATAATTTCATGCCATGCACAGCTTTGCAACTTGGACGTAATGTGATTGATCAGAAATAAGACGAGAGAGCAAAGGCTGCTAAGGAAATTAGGAGCCATCTTACTTCACCTTTTGCTCTGTGGACAAGAGGGAATATTAACAGTTATTTCAACAGACCACTAGCAGATCACATAAGTTGTGAAGAAAATGGTAACTTAGGATATGTTCTTCAGGTAAGAATCAACTTAATCCTCACGAAAACAAGTTATTGTAATTTAAAGAAAAATAAACACATCATGTAACGGTTTTTAAAAATTCTTAAAGAGGCGGAGTAGAGATTTCAACCTAGGTTTACCTGAATAAAATCACTCTGAACTGGTGGGCAAGCATATGAAAAGAAGCTTGGGTAGTGGAGGGCAAGTTAAAACCACAATGAAATGTCACTTTATGTTCCAGAGAATGAGCAAATATCTTTTAATTAGAAAGGAAATAAAGTGAAAAGAAACCCACTGCAAATGCTCCTTGCTAGGCAGGCGAGGTTTGAAGCACCTGGAACGTTCTTATGAAGCTTGCAGCAAAGGAAAGTAGAGTAGCCCTTTGGAAAAGACTTTGCCATTCCTGTGAAAGTGCAGATGCCCCCGTAGCATGACCCAGTGGCCCAACACACTTTGGTGTTCTCCCAACATTCTCACACAAGATCACATTCTCACACAAAAACCTGCATGCCAGTTTATTCACGATTGCCAACAACTGAAAACAAGCCATGGTATAGTCTCACAATTAAACACTACTCGGCAGTGGAAAGGGGTGAAATATTGACGCAATTTCAAAAGGCATAAATGGAAGCACATCTGCTAAATCAAGAGCTCAGATGTGTGTAAGGTTCTGTGTTCTGTAATTGCATGGGTATGACAGTCCAGCAATGGCAAACATCTAGGAACAGTTGTGAGACGAGATTGCCAAGGGCTGACTGACTGGACAGGGGCCCATGGTATGTTGGACGATGATGAGAATAAGCATAGTTTTTATCGTGGAAGAAGTTTTCATGTCATACGTTCTTGTCAGTCTTCAGAGCCTTGTCCACATGGAAGCATGCATTTCACTGCCTCTAGTGATCACTCAATAGGAAACAACAAATTCGTGGGTAAGCCTCCAGGGATGCTAGATAATGAAGACATTCTCTTTAGGGAAAGATCCCCCAATTATTAATACCTATGGACATTTGGGAGCAAGAACATTTAAATTTGCCTTCCAACTGCTTTTTCAATTGAAGTTAATTACGTATTCCCTATATGCATTCATTCCTTCACCTATTAAATAAGAATCCAACTATCATTTCATTTATCAAATACTAACGTCTTGCTATGGTGAAACATGGATTTTTATGCTGGAAAAATAACAATGACACAATAGCTATATTTTCAATGGATTGCCCCCTTGGAACATTTTTCTTACACTGGGAACAAACAGAAAATAATAATAGGAAGACTACTTAATTCATAGAACAACTATTAAGGTTAATAATTATATATGTGTAGCTTATGAAAGATACACATGAATAGTACAAAGTAATATATATGAGCAGCAATAAATATATATGCATTTTTAGACAATAAATATACATTATAGCACATTGTGTGGGCAGTTACTTTGTGAGTAGCTTTGTTGTCTACACAGTGACAAATCTTGCACTACGTACATGCCTGAGTAGCATGCTGACCACCGTCATTCTGTGGCACAGTGGCAGGAGGCACTGAGCAGGGTGTGGGGGCTGAGGGAAAACATTCTATTACTTGGAATATCACTTAGTTACAGTACTTAGAATGAATGTCATCTGTCCTGCATTCAGGAGCTAATTCTTTTAATGTCTTATAAAAGAAATATTAGCAGTAATAATACACGTCTGTGGGCTAAAGCTTGCTGTTTCAATGCATCTAAACTATGTGCGTTGCTCAGATCAGGATAATCAACTTTCCCCTTCTTTCAGTTTTTTCCTCTATTTGGTAATCAAATATGTAATAGGTTATTGCGAACTATAATCACTCGACTGTGCTGTTTAATACTTGGGACTTTCTCTGTCGCTCCCCCTCTTCGTGGAGGAGCAACACAGGACCCTGCGCTGTTCTTTCGTCTGCTGCTCGGCCCTCCCCGGGTTTGCTGCTGGTTCTTCCCGGGTTGGCTACTATCCCTTCCACCTCCGTGGAAGGGCAGTTCCCCCTGGCCACATTCCCCACTTCCGCAGGGGAGCGGCACACCGCCGGCCGGCTCTCTCGGGGGCTGCACGGGTGTTCCTTCAGCTAGATGTTCCCCTTAGATGTTCCCCATAGATGTTCCCGGTGCATGCCGTCTCTCTCCTCCTTTATAGTCCTCCTCCGCCAATCCTAACTTGGCTGCCCACACGCCGAGTACGCTGCTCTCCTCCAATCAGGAGCAAGTCCTACAGTTTATTAGTTGAACTGGAGGCAGCTGTGTGGAAGCTGTTTACTTCTCTCCCAGCGCCATATTGTGGGAGAGCAGATGCATAGAATAAGTCTTAATTCCAGTAACTTAGTCCAGTCCGGATTGCTCCCCACATTCTCCTTCTATGTGACTCTGATTCCTTTTATAAACTCCCTCTCCCCCTGTCACCCACCCCTTGTTTCTAATTGGTTTAGTGACCAAGGTCTTCTGAGAGACTGACATGCTGTGATGTGAGGGGAACTCTGTTATTTTCGACGGACATGTTATAGCTTTTCATACAGGCTTTAGATCTGTTCTAAGTTCAACCACACCCACTTTCCACTTTCCTGCGTGTCTAGGTTTATCCTTATCTCCTCTTATGTACACTCTAGTAATATTGGATTAGGATTTACTAAGGACGTCATTTAAATAATCACTCCTATCTCCACGTACAATCACATTTTGGGTACTGAGTCCGGGCATCAACAATGAATTTAAGGGGACATAAGGATCCCCATCACAGAAGGTATTCAATATCAGGAAGATCCCATTAGTCATTTTGTACATTTTATGCTATCAGCCGTATATAAGTAAGGACACAGACAAGCCACTGCAGACTGATTGAGTAGAGAGATCCAGAATCTGTTTTAAAGTAATCTGCATTTCTCATATAAGCTAAAAATAGCTGTCTCCAATAAACTGCAAGACATTTGTGGCATCTTTAATCCTAAAATCTGAATCTGAATGATCTATACAGGAAATCAGTGTTGTCACTTCTCTGAAGTCTTATAGATAATATTGAATTACGAAAAATTTAAGCACTAAGTAAGAATTTCTGAGGTGAATAAGCAACCTAGACTGCAGTTTGGTGCTGCAAACTCTGCCTGGTTTCCTTGTAAAATGCAAATCAATCCACAGTCAATTACACATTGGCTTCTTCAGTTCCAAACCCCACTCCAAAATGATAGAAGCATGTTTAAAGAGACAAGATTAGGAGACAATATACATCAATCAAAGTGAAATTCACCAAATATTTGGAGGTCAGAGAGGGGATAGGTTATGTCAGGGTCAATTGTTTGCTAGAGAAATTGAACATAGGAATCAAAACCCTACAGGAATTGACATTACGGGGTCCTAGAGAGATGATTCCAACATTTTCTCTTTTCACCCCACATCAGTGGTTCTCCAGCCACAGTGATATTACACTGAAGAACTATTTGACAAAGTCGTGAAGTAATTGCACTGCCTCACAATTGAAGGGGTGCATGCTCTGGCATAGCAGCTGGAGTGCCTCTAAACAGAACAATGCACAGGGAAGTCCTCCTAACAAAGAACTCCCCAAGTCAAATAGCCACTAACACTGTGAGTGCAGAGAAATTCTGAGCCAATGATGTCCACCACTGCACCAGACTTCCAGTCAGCTTTAAAGACCTCACTCTCAAATATGAGTGATGCTTGAGGATTGCATGCTTACGTGGAAGAGATAAAATCAAATAAAAATAAAATCATCCATCGAGGAAGTAATAACACTGAGTGTTATGCCATAATGGGAGTGGGATGATTAATAGTTTATACATTCCCTCTTCTAAAACTATTTTGGGAATAACTCTGAAAGCTGATATATGGAAAATAAAAAGTTCATCCTTAATATTAATGCTATAATCCTCTGGAATGCACAGTACATCTGCAGGTAGGTTTGCTTCATAAGGAAGGTCTCAGTATTACTCAGAGGCGACACCCAATCTGCCTCTCTCTGCCTCTGAGGTACAAAACCTGGACCAGGAACAACAGAATGTGGGATAGAGGCAGTCATTTGCATAGGAAAAACGGAAGTAAATCATATGCATTCTCATTTTCTCCTCCAAAACTCACTGATGAATGGCTTACTGCACCTGTCCTGGCTTACAATATTGCTAAGGGATTGAGAGTGTAATGCCAAAAAATTTCAAAATACTCTGAAGACATCAAAAGTAAGAAATAAGCACTCCCTCAAACATAGAAACTAGAAAAATATTTTAAAGAAAATGTAGTATACCTATTGAGAAATTGGATGCTTTTGGTATTTATGAAACAAAAAAAAATAAAAAGTAAAATGCATGAAGAAAAAGTTGCTAGAAATAAAAAAAAAACTACATGGAATTAAAATCATCATTGGATTGGTTAAAAAATAAAGGTTTGCCTCATGAAGCAGAAAAAAAAAAAACCTCAAAGACACGGAAAATAAAATACTTAAAATAAGAAACAGAGTATGTATATCCAGGAAACATAGACAATTGTTACCTGTCCAGAAAAACAGTGAGGCTGGTGGAGAAGAGTTAACAGTAAATGAACAAGATACACACAATATCAAAAAATGAAGCCATGGTGATATGAAGGCACCGGCAAGATAAGGAGCTCAAACTGCTGGCACAAATTGTTTTTGGGAATACAGAATAGGCCTCCCAGAAAACTAAAGGGGCGGACTGCTGCTTTTCATTTTAATTCTCTCAAGAATATGCTCTTAAAAATGAAATACATTCATTATTTAAAATATATCAGGAGCCTGGCATTGTGGCACGATGGGTTAAGTCATGGTTTGCTATTCTAGTACCCTACACATCAAAGTCCCAGTTAGTGCCCCATCATTCCACTTCCTGCTAATATACCTGGGATGCCAATGGAACATGACCCAAGTGCTTAGGAATTTGCTGCTCATATGGAAGACCTGGATGGAGTTCCGGCTCCTGGCTTAAGCCTTACCCAGACCTCACTGTTTGTGGCCCTCTGGGGAGTGGATTGCTGGATGGAAGTTTCTCTCTCTCCCTCCTGTCTCTTTCTCTGTCTCTCCATCTCTCTCTGCACTCTTTCTAACAAATGCATCTTTTAAAAATAAAATGTAAATAAATATTTGTATTTGTTGTTATTTGATTATGTAAAATTAATTATATTCTTATTCATGCCATGATAGCACTTTTGTACAATCGTCTGTAGTTATTGACACCCAAGGAAATAGCAAGGTGGTAGAATTAACATTTACTAGCATTTTTATTTAAATATAGTCATAAAATGTTGTTGTTTTAAACATTAATAATTCACCTAAATATAGCATTTAATGAAAGTATATTGTTATTAATACTATATTGAATATTTTTC